>NC_056732.1:1145291073-1145363573 GCF_019279795.1 Protopterus annectens | reverse complement strand
CAGGTGAAGGCCGCCCTCTCCAAAGCAAAAAACACTGCATCCATGGGACCAGATGGCGTCCCGGGTTGCATCCTACATGAACTCCAAGAAGAACTAATCCCTCAAGTAAAACTGCTGTACAATCTCAGCCTCACTACAGGATATGTGCCCAAAGAATGGCGTACAGCAACAGTGGTCCCACTCCACAAAGGTGGCACCTCTAAGGACCCTGGAAACTATCACCCCATAAGCCTGAATAGCCTAGTATGCAAGGCTATGGAGAGGATCATCATGGAACTCATAAACAAAGACATTGGGGACCTACAGACACTAGATCCTACCCAATTTGGCTTAATCAAGGGCAGATCCTGCCTTTTGAACCTGGTCGACTTCTTCGAAACAGTCACCAAGGCCATAGATGAAGGGAAGGTATTCCACACAGCCTATCTGGACCTCGCAAAGGCATTTGACACAATACCCCACTCGGGCATCATAGATAAGCTATCCAGCCTAAATATAAACCCCTATGTCACAAGATGGGTCACAAACTGGCTCAAAGACAGAACCCACAGAGTCAGAGTTGCTGGAGCCATGTTAGACTCGAAACTGGTCACAAGTGGCATCCCACAAGGTTCTGTCCTGGGACCTCTCTTGTTCAGTATTTACTTTTCTGAGGTACAGGCCAATGTGGGAGGACTATGGCTCACCAAGTTCGCAGATGACTGCAAACTGGGCACCATAATCGACTCTCCAGCTGACACAAACATCCTTCAAAAAGGTCTCACAGAGACGGATAACTGGTGCCAGAGCCATGGTCTAAAGCTAAATGCCAAAAAGTGTATAGTCATACCCTTTGGCAAAAACAATGTGCCCACAAATTACCACATAGGTGGTAACCCATTAAGTACAGAGAAAGTAATTAGGGATCTGGGGACCCAAGTTGATAGCAATCTCTCCTTTGACAACCACATTGCCAAAGTGGTTAGAAAGACCTTCATCATGAAAGGATTCACATCTAGATCAAGAGAGGTAATCGTGCCCCTTTATTCATCCCTCATCAGGCCCATCATAGAATACAATGCCACCTTTGGGATGTACTTTACCTGACACCTGCAGCAATTAGAAAGACCCCAAAAGTACCTCACCAGTAGGATCAAGGGACTCAAACAGATGCCATATGCTGCTTGGTTAAAAAAACTCCAGCTCTACTCAGTTGCATACCGCCTACTTCGAGGCGATCTATGCCTGACATATAAAGCTATGTCCAACCCAGAATTAATGGACATGCTCCACCTCAGTAAATCTAAATCCCTTAGAGCCACACGCTTGAGGGACTTGAACCTCAGCACAGGAATAAATAGAACATGCTGGAGGGACAGATTCATAACCCAGAGGCTCCCTTCGCTCTGGAATAGAATTCCAATTCGTGTTAGGCAGAGCACCTCACTGACTCTCTTCAAGAAGAATCTTGATGAGTGGATGGGGGATCGTAGGTTTGTCCCAGGGATTATTTCCGTGTCACTATTACATTCTAAGTTTGATTATACTGGTGTCGATTGCTTCCGTTTTCTAATCGGTCTATTTTCTATTAACATATTTATTTGATTTGATTCACATCCTCAGCATCTCTCACATGAATATGTTTATTGGCTTCTTCATAATTCTTGCCTATATTTATATTGCACAGTATAGAAACAGTTAATAAGTTGTGGGACGCAGCTTCATAATAATCATTATCTTTGGTTATTATTGGTTATTATTGGTTAGGCTGCTATTGTTCTTCCAACTTTTGGATTCTGTTTATCAATACACATCAAGCTGACGTAGCGGTTTGTATTTGGTTATTATAGTCAGCCATTTTGGTTATTTTTTATCTAGTCTATTGAAAACTATAAATCTTATCCTAATATGGATCTGTCCAGTTTTATTACTGGTTTGGCTTCAGACAGGGAGGACCTCGGAGCCTTTGGGCTCAGCTCATCTACCCATGATAATACAAATAGAAATGGTTCTATCAGTCCTGAATCTATCTGTGCAACTCTTTTTGGTAACCTTAAAAAACATCTAAGATCTTTACGATCCAATATTTGACATTTGAGATTATTTAAGGCATATATTGCAGAAGGAATAACTCCGAGAGGATTGCGGATACGAACACAACCTCATGTGATGGATGCTGACAATGAATTAAATAGTCAATGGTCCAAAATACAACAAGAAGCCACTATGGCCTTTGTTGTAGCTTTGGGTAACTTTCATGATCGAGCAATTGATAGAAATATGGATGCAGTCAACAAATCAGTTAGTGAATTGAAATCTTTTGAGGAGGAACCTTTTTTCAAAAAGTTACTTAATAATGTAGCCACTGATTTATGCAGTTTTGATGAACAGTTAAGGTCCAGAAAAACTAAAAAGTTTTCAAGAGACCAAGAAGATTATAAAAGTGCCAACCCTTTTTCTCTTAATGCCAAACATGTACGATTTACATCCTTTCCCAAACATACTAACAAAAGGAAGAGACCAAGGTCTATTTTAAGAAGACGGAGTGCAGACACAGGGTCATCCACAGATGACATTTCATCTTGCACTGACAATGAGTCCCCAGCAGTATCAGGCTCACCGACCCCCAAAAGGATACCTGGATCGATCCCTTTAGGTCCAAATATCAGCGGGGTGGGCGGAAACATAGAAGGCGTACACAATATTCAGGGTCTATTGAAAATGGCAATGAACAATTGAATGTTATTTCAAACAACAATGTTTTAGATCTGTCTAATTTTGATTTGTCATCCATTCACATGTCTATTTTGAATAAAGGTCTTACTTTCATACCTGGCTTCATGGTTCCTGAAGATACATTGGCCCAGGATGTCATGTCTTTTTGCAGAAATTTACATTTTAAACTGTTTTTTGGTGATACTGATAGTAATTTTAACAAGGATAAATTTGTCTATCACAAATCCAGTTTTTCTCCCCCCATGCATCCTATGGTACACCAGTTCCAGAATAGCGTGCTCAAAGATCTTCATTTTCCTAGCTTGGATATACGTTTTAAATCCAATAATCTTACTTTGGTTGAAAAACAAGCTATTCTGGAACTCCAAAACAACAAAGATATAGTTATTATCTCTGCAGATAAAGGTGGAGCTGTAGTTGTACTTAACTGGTGTGATTATGATAATGAAGCAAACAAACAGCTTTCTGATCAGAGATATTATTCCATTATGCGTATTGATCCTACTTTCAGGTTCAAAAAACAGATTGATCAATTTTTGCTTTTGGCCATGGATGAAGCTATTATTAACAATGAGGTTATGCACCAACTTATGGTCAAGGATTCTACAACTCAATACATTTATTTCCTACCCAAGATTCATAAAGACCCATTAAATACACCTGGCAGACCTATTGTATCTGGCAAAGGGTACATTACTGAGCCTTTATCCTTGTATCTCACCAAACATCTTAAACCCCTATTACATGTGGTGCGATCCCGATTGCAAGACACAACTAACTTTCTGCAGATTATTTCAGACACACAGTTGGAACCTGAGTGGTTTCTATGCACATTGGATGTAAGTGCCCTATATACCAACATCCCCCATCAAGCTGGTTTGGATGCAATGGCCTATTGGTTAGAAGTATCGGGCTTATATGAAGCGAACTTCAATTCATTTTTGGTGGGTCTAGCCAAACATGTCCTTACGAATAATGTCTTTTATTACAAGGATAATTGTTATTGGCAAACTAAAGGAACAGCAATGAGGGCATCTTTTGCCCCCATATATGCTGATCTATTTATGGCTTATGTTGAAAAACATATCATTTATGACTGCCATAACAATATATTCATTAAATATATTGACATCTGGAGACGTTATTTGGATGATGTTTGGCTAGTATGGAAGGGTGATGAATGCCAACTCATGGATTTTGTTTCATATTTGAATCACAATATATGGGGGTTACAGTTTACTGTACACTATGATCTAAACACAATCACTTTTTTAGATGTATTAATCAAAAGATTACCTGATCGCACACTAGGTACTGAGGTGTACAGGAAGTACCCCCAATACAATACCATCTTACATGCCTCCATATTGCACAAAATATTCCAAAATCATAATTCATACGTGTCAAACGTATTTGTTCTGAAGATTCTTCCTTTCAACAACATAAGGGTGATTTAACCAGCAGATTTAAATCCCGGGGTTATAGGATAGGAGATGTGCTAAAGGCTAGTCACCAGGTTAACTCTATGGATAGATCAGAACTTCTTACTTATAGAGACCATTCAGCAACATCATCACAACCCATTAGGTTTATAACGACCTATGCTAGAAATTCTGACAGTCTAATTCAAAGTGTGCATAGACACTGGAATATTTTGCAATGTGATTATGAGCTTGCAAATATTATTCCGGATAGATGTTTATTTTCATTCAGGAAAGGGAAAAATCTCAGTTCTTTTTTTAATCATTATAAATGTGGAAATACCTTGAACAACTTACAACTCTCACAAACAACGTTGATGGGAGAACCATTGTATGGCTGTTTTCCTTGTGGTCATTGTACCAACTGTCAACATGTATGCAAATCCAAGCAATTTTCTAGCAGGAATTGATCTTCAGTTTATGATCTTCATTTCTTTGCTAACTGCAGTAGTGATTGGCTGATATATTTGGCAACATGCAATTGTGGCTCTTTTTATGTGGGACAAACTTCCTGCCCATTAAGATTACACATATCTGAACATATTAGTAATATTAAGAACAGAAGAGCTCATAATGCATTATATAAACATCATATGACACACACTACTGCTAAATTTTCTTTTATGGTTATTGACAGTATACAAAGGAATCGTTCCAATAAAACAGGTTGGCATTCTATTTTAAATGCCAAAGAAAAGAAATGGATTATCAGATTAGGTGGATTGTTTCCACCAGGGCTTAATGAACAATTTTAGATATCCACCAATGAGCTTTGAGAAGTACATATTTAAACAGCATTGTTTTTCTGTTTGCTTTACACTGAAGAAGGCTGTGATATTGTCCGGCCGAAACCAGTCTGTTTTGCTGTTTATATATTTATATATTCTAATAAACCTTTTTTCAGGTCACTGTATGCTGGCTCTATACTTTTTTTGATTTTTTACTATTAGACAGAGGCACAGTAAACTAAAGTTTAAAAAGGGCACAGTATACTCAAATCAAGGGGTGGCGTAAGCCAAACACAATCGGGCTAGGCTTATAAATGCCCCAGGGCAGATAGCCTAGTATGAACCTATGAACCTAATGGCCAATATGCTCTAACTTTTCCCCTCTCTTTCCTTTGCCTGTCCCTTAAGATATAACTGAAACTACCTCACCTCCACCTATCACACAACAGCAAGTCCTAAAAGTACTATCAAAAGCTAAAAATACTGTATCGATGGGTCCTAACAATATCCTTACGTGCATCTTAAATAGCATGAAGCATGATAAAGCCACACAACTAACAACAATTTTCAGTTGTAGCTTCCATACAGATTTTGCACCAAGCAAATGGAGAACAGCTACTGTCATTCTCCTGCAAAAGGGAGGACCTTTCACAGAACCAGGCAATTACAGATCCATAAGTCTGACTAAGCTCATATGCAAACCCATGGAAAGAATTATCATGGAACTCATCAATCAGGACATGATGAACCTTCAAACATTGGACCCGTCTCAGTCTGGATTGATCAAGAGCATGTCATGCATTAGTAAACCTGGTGGATTTTTTTTTTTTTAAAAGGACACCAAAACAATGGATGAAGGCAAACAGTATACACTGCATACCTCTATCTGGCCAACAATTGCTTTTGTCACAATTCTCCACTCAGGTACAACAGAAAAGATAAATAAACTGGATTACTAACTGGCTGACAGGTAAGATACAGGAAATCAAAACAGGGGAAATTACCTCCATAGGCTTGCTGCTTCTGGAACTGTTTGTAGTGGTTGTTCTGAACACATTTTCAAGGCCATCTTGGATTGGAAGTGGTCTATCTGCACTCTTGTGAGATAATTGTGCTGATTGGGACCTGTCTGGTAAAGGGAGGCTGATCTAGGGCTTGGAATAAGCATCCTCTTTGGTCCTTTTGAATCTTTTTTAATTTTTTTTTTTTCAAGTTTTTAGCTTCTGATATTTAGGTCCTGCATTTGAGCAGGTTTCTGCTTGTCTGTACCGAGCTGAACTGAGGTGGGTTTCCAGCCACAACTATGAGCTGAGATACCAGATGGCTAGAGGCTTCTGAGCTTTCAAAAATACATAAGTTGCCTGTTTTTTTGCTTAGTTATACTATTTACTGCACTTTTTATTGCCTGCCACCTACTTTTATACTATATTTATTTACTGTATGCTAAACTACACTGTTGACCTGCAAATGTCTGTGTCACTGTTCCTGTTCAATCAAATGATATTGTCATTTTCACATTTTACAAAGATTTTTTGTTAGTTTCTCTGTTTGTTAAGTATTTACTGGCATTATTCACTGTTTTTAAACTATCTGTTCTGCTTGTTCTGGTTTTCCCGCCAAACAGCGTTTAAATAACTGATCTGTTAACTGTTTAAAACATTCTTTAGAGGCATCTTGCTGATTTTCTGCTGTGTTAAACATTTTTTAGTATCTCACTGCTATTTTTCTGCTGTTTTAAACATTATCTAGTGTTTCCCTCTTAAACTAGGTTAGCTAGTAGCTGTAGCATAGTCCAGATACAGACTCGCTGCTTCTGGAACTGTTTGCAGTGATTTGTTTGCTCTGAGCATGTTTTCAAGCCTATCTTGGATTGGAAGGGGCCTATCTGCACTTTATTGAAGCAATTGTGCTGACTGGGACCTGCCTGGTAAACAGATGCCAGTCTAGGGCTTGGAATAAGCATTCTTTTTGGTCCTTTTGAATCTTTTCAAAGTTTTTTTTTTCAGGTTTTCAGTGTCTGGTATTTAGGCCCTGCCTTTGGTTTCTGCTTTTTTTTTTGCACCATGCAGCACCATGCTCTGTCACAAAGTTGTGTTCTAAAGCTGGACAGTTAAATTCAATACATTTTCCCTTAAACCTATCCAATGATCTCCTCAGTGATCGATTCTGAATAGCCACCCCTAGTGACAATGGTCTTCAACCTAGCATTATGGACAGTTGGACTACCCCTGTTTCTCCTGCCAACCTTGTTGACTTTGGTCTCTTGAGGAAGTGTAGCAATTGTCTTATGTAGATAGACAACCCTCTACTAACAACACACTCTAGTACAGAGTGCGAGAGAGTTATTTGTATCAACAATGTAGAATCCATGCTCTATCTCACTCAAAAGTGTAACTCACCCACCACTACATATGCTCATAGTAACACTACTCATATTAATACCACTATGCATCCACATAGCACGCATCAAACATAAACATAAATCCACATACATGGAGGTTCTCTCGAAAAACTTATTGAAACACCAGAGACCTCCAAAACACAAGACTGCTACAACCAACACAGTCCCCACAGCACCCATGACACACAGCAACACCAGTACCTCACCCACGAAGCCAGTAAGGTGTAACAGTTAAAAAACAAATTTACTTGTCATTGGAGACTCAATAGTGAGACACACAGATGTCTCACTCACCAGATTGTACAAGGAGAAAGTCACGGTCAGCTTCCTGTCTGGTGTCAGGATTCATCAGATCATGCATGCACACAGGTATCTCAGCAACAAGTACAGTTATGACTCTGTCATACTTTATGTTGGTGTGAATGACCTGAGATGTACCTCAGTGGACTGTATGAAGAGAGAAAGCTCTCTGAGTAAGTCCCAAACAGGTATGTCGCTAGCCTTGAGCAGCATACTACCCTCACCTAGAATGATGCCACAGTATAATCAAAAAATGATTGATTTCAATAATTGGCTCAGTTTTTGGTGTCAATCAAAGGGTATCCAGATCCTGCCAGCCTGGGAAGCCATGGTCGACAAACCTTGCTGCTTTGCCAGAGACAATTTGTACCTGGCACCTTCAGGCTTTCAGCTACTGGCAAAGGCTCTTGCCTCCCTCATAGTGCCTTTTTTAGGCAAGGTTTTGAAAACAACATTACTGATGTGAAATTAACCAATCAGAACACAATAATGGCCATGTTTCTAAATGCTAAGAGCTTAAACAAAAAGCTGCACTGCCTAGAAGCAATTCTATCACTAGAAGATGTAGATATCTGCACAGTCACAGAAACCTGATTTAAGGCATCAAAGCGTACCCTCTACGCCTTTAGACCCCAAAATAAACATGTGGTGTTTCAATCTATATTAGAGATAAATTCACCTTCCATCTAGTTATACTGGAAAGTTTCATGAGGTTACTCCAGGTACAGGTACAGGTTATAGTGGTTAAGACCCCCATTCAAGTCATAGGCAGCTATATATCTCCCTCCATGGGTCATGACATCCACAAAGCCTACTTGACCAAAATAGAGACAATCCAAATTTTACCAAACACACTGGTTATTGGGGCTTTCAATTATTCCACCATCAACTGGAACTAGCCCAAAAGTTCCTTCACTTTGTTAATTCAAATGCCCTGGAAAAAATTGCTCATATGCTGACAAGGGAAACAAACATTCTGGATCTGGTCTTCACCAACATGTCAAACAGATGCACTGCCACAACTGTATGACCCTCATTAGGTAAAACTAACCAGAAATCAGGCATCTTCAAGCTGGCACTAACACCAGTACTCACAAAGGGGTAAACTCAGACTAAAAATCTTCACCAAGGCAAACTATACCCTCCTAGGTGAAAGTATAAATGCATTCCAAGCCTCACCCCAAGTTGGAAGTGGTAACTACGCTGAAGCTTACACTAAAACCCTATACAGTCACTTACATAAGCATATAAACTTGGCCGTACCAGAAATAATCTAAGCCAGAGCCCCAAGTAAAAACAAACTACCATGGTGGACATCCAGCATCAACAAACATTACAATAAATGCAAAAAGTTGCTGTCCAAGAAAAAAAGGCAAGACCTCAACAATGGAAAAGTATCCTTCTCAGCCTCAACAGGTAAATAAGACAACTTGCCAAATTCACCAAGGGCTCCCTTGAGAGAAACTTAGCAAGTACAGCCAAGGATAGCCATAAGGCCATTTACAGCTATGCATGTAACTTAAAGGGTAGGACCCAAGCATGTGCAGAACAAGTGGCCAATAGTATCACACACACTGACCTCACAGAGATAGAAAACCTGCTAGCGTATAGGTTTGGCAAACATTTCACTTTCTTACCCCCTCCTAGCTGACAAAGAAACTTCCCCCAAACTTCACCCTCACTGTACATGTCTGAATAGCAGGTCCTCAAAGCCTTGTCCAAGGCAAAAAAGACAGTCTCTATGGAACCAGATGACATCCCAGGCTGTCTTCTAAACAGGCTAAAACATGAACTAGCATCACCACTAAGAGTTTCAGTCATAGCCAGACCTCCCAACTGTCCCGAGTTACTCGGTTTTTACCGAGTTTTGGGGTCCAAATGAAGGGGTGCCACAATTCCCGAGTGTCACCCCTTCATTTCCGATTTCTTTGCTTTTTTTTTTTTATTTTTTAATTTTCGCGCTGTTGGAGCTGATGTCATCACGTGCGCGATGACGTCAGCTCCATTAGCACTACCAGCCAGTCGGAATTGAGCTCAAGGAGCTCACGTCATCATTTCCGGCTGGCTGGGAGCAGGCGGGAAGTGAATTCAAAAGAAGAATGTTGCTGTTTCGGTTTCGGACATTTTTCAAGGGAAGTTAGGGAACTGCTTTGCCGTCTGGATTTAATTGCTCTATTTGCTGCCGACGCCGTTTTGAAGGGACTTGGAAAGAATACGCGATGCGTCGCTCACCGCTCAGACAGAAACTGCTTTAAAATAATGCTGGCTTCTGCAGACAGCTTTGTTTGCTGCCGTTTTGGAAGTGGGGAAATCGTGTGAAGTCTCTAGAAGTGTACTACTGCTTCCGACCTGATGGACACTGGTTACCTAAAGGTTAGCATTTCAACTAAGTTTTAAACACACACACATATATATAAAACGTAAATCTGATGAAAACATCAGATTTTGTGGGTGTGTTTGAGTGTACGCATATATGTATTTCTTTAAAGAGGAGTAAGAGAGTGGATGTATGAAACATGCATGCAACATGCATTTATTTGCACATTTCTGATTGCGCAAATCTCTAAAATAACATATTATGTTACTATGAATTAGTGTATTATTTTAACAAGGACAGCAGTGGAGCAAACATCAACTTGTCGAACACCGTGCAGCATGAGTGTATTTTTTAAGTCTGGCATCTTTTCTAGTTAAATGATCATTTGTTACAGATTTCAAGTCTTGTGTGAATCACATATTTTTTTGTTGGGAAGAAGTATCCATGTTATACACTTGTTGCTTTGTTAACTGATAGTGTTGAGTAAAAAATGAGTGTAAATGTTAACTGGCATGTGCATTTCTTTTGCTGTGCTTAAGACCGATGTAATATCAGGGAAAAAAAGATAAGCTATTACTGTTTTATGTCTATGAGGTAGACAGCTGCTGTTTTTTGGAATGTTAAATACATACATATGCCTGAATATTCTCCTCTCTCTCTCATGTATGTGTGTGTGCACTGGGGACGAATACTTTGCCTTAGGTAAGGTGTGTGTGTGTGTATATCTACATGAGATTATAACCTTAGGGCTTTAATAAATTTGCTTTTGAGCTGAAATCTGTTAAGTAGAGGTGTGTGTGTGAAACTTGCCAGCAACACAGTATTCTTGCTTTTGAACTTAATTCTGTTAAGGAGAGAAGCAGGTTTGGGCTGTGTGTGTTTGAGAAACTTGAGGAAACATGGCAGCAGCCTTTTAATGAGAGAAGAGGTGTGTTAGCAACAGGGTATTCTATTAAGGAGTAAACACAGCAGCAAACATCTGTTAAGGAGGAAACAGCAGCAAAGTTGCTTTTGTACTTCTGTTAATCTTTACATTTGGCTTGAGAAGAAGGGTGTGTGTGTAGGGTACTTACTTCTGTTAATCTTTGCATTTGGCTTGAGAAGAAGGGTTTGTCTGTGTGTCTGTATAAAATGCCCCACAGTTAGGTTAACCATAGTTCTCAACTGTCCAGTGTTTTACAGAATGTTGAATGTTTGTCTAATACTTTTGGTCTCTTCCTCTTATAAAATTTGTGTTTTTTTGGCAAATGAGTGAGAACTGAATTCAAATGATTATAGCCATTTAAGTTTCAGTCTTCCTGTCTTTCAGGAAATGCATAGTAACACATTATACAAGCAATGTTTAAATGATGTCCTTGGTTTTGGGCCTTTGACCACCCCCCCCCCCCGAAAATTTTTCCAGATTTCTTGTGCTGCCTAGTTCTTCAGGAGGAGACAAGTTTAGTGCTGCTTATGGCAAGTCTGTTTGTGTTAGTAGCGTAACAGGTAGAATACTTACTTTTGTTGCAGAAGTGTGTGAGTTCTACTCCCACAATATGTAGATGGATTGCTGATATTGTACTGTGTTCTACTTTTAAAGGGGGTAGATGCTGCAGTCTTGAAAATTTCCTGTTTGGTGGAGATACCTAGTAACTGTGAACCCATCAGTTTGCCATCCATTCCCTATTGTAATATTGCTAGATTTACATTTTTAATGCAACATAGGCAATTTATTCCTCAAGGGCAATGGCACTTTATTTGTAGATGAAACAATGAAATATAAAGTTGTTTGCTAGAAGCAACCTTTTCATTAGTTACAGATCTCTTTAATGTGCAATTATTTAGATGACTTTTACTTCTGCAGAGATGTGCATATTTAGTGATACTGGTGGATTGTAGAGGTTTGAGTAGACTTATCATAGAAATGTTTTGAATTGGGCAGTTTTCTCATTATTGGTTCATGCATTTTGTTCATTGCTTATTGGAAAAATGTTCAAAACAGTACTTGCTCTAACAAGTGTGCTGTATTATACAAGGATATAATTTAATGCAATCAGGAAGGTGTATCAAAAGAATACATGTATGTTTTGTGTGCAAGGGTCCTATGATTTGAAAACAGGTGAAAGGTAATCTTTATCCACCACTGGCCAGATGCATTTTCTTTGAATGTGGGTTTCAGTGCATTGTGAGACTGTATTGCTTTATCAGATGCCTATTAGTGTTTCTGCTATAAAATGTAAAATAAAAGTTTTAAATTAAATCCAAATCATTGTAGTAGTAAAGCAGTATACACATTACACAGTGTTTCTGGAAAATGGGGAGAAATAGTTAAGTAATGAGACAGTGGAATGGCTGCAGGGGGGAGGGCTGTGTATGGGGGCCCCCCATTTGACCATGATTTTGTGAAGGGTGGCAAACTCAGACAGCCCCAGGTGGCACAAACTCTAGCTATGCCACTGATCAGTAGGCCATGGAGAATAACTTTTGGAGGTCCTAGCAAACTAGAACATTCTTTTGCTAACAGAATATTGCCTACCGTTAAGTGCCCTACTTTTACCACAAAAACCCACATACTGCAAGTCACCAAAAATAAAATCCTAAGGTTCATCATCTTCTCCCTTCCCAGTGAACAACATTACTGCATATTAAAGAAAAATGGTTACCATTTACTACATGGTCTGGGCCCTCTAGGGCCATATTTTTGGCTGTCTGTTCTTAAGTTAAAGTTGGTATCCTACAATTCCATGGGAGTGGGCGGGATTACATAATTATGTAGATTTTATGTTAATTAGCGTACAGATTTGTACCTATTTTCCATGGGCCTCGTCCAGATTTTTAATGTTTCCAGGTTGAGAGGTATGGTCATAGCCTATCCACAAGATTTGTTCCTGCGGAATGGTAAACAGCAACAGTTATTCCCCTCCACAAAGGTAGCCTAGCAACAGACCTGGGAAATTACAGACCCATATACCTGAGCAGACTTATCTGTAAGTAAATGGAATGCATCATTATAGACCACATAAATAAAGACATAGGTGACCTCCAAACCCTGGATCCTACCCAATTCAGCTTCATGAAGGGCAGATCCCACCTGTTAAATCTGGTGGATTTATTTGAAAATGTGACCAAGGCCACTGACGAGGGCAGATCTGTGCACACAGCATACCGCAACCTGGTAAAGGCTTTAAGCACAATCTCACATTCAGGCATTACTGATAAACTCAGCAAACTGGATGTAAACCAATTTGCTGTAAGATGGGTTGCCAGCTGACTCACAGACCAGACACACACTATCAAAGTGAGTGACTCCGCATCAACCAGCAGACCTGTTACCAGTGGGGTGCCACAGGGGTCAGTGCTGATCCCCTACTGTAGGTATATACTTCTGAGAGGTTCAGGTCAAAATTAAGGGATTGTGGCTGACCAAGTTTGCAAATGACTGCAAACTAGATGCAATCATTGTATCCCCAAATTATATCAGTATATTCCAAGAGGGTCTCAATGCAGACCGATGACTTGTGTATTAGTCATGGTCTCAAACTGAATACAAAGAAATGCATCATCATTCCCTTCAGCACAAACAATGTCCTCTCACATTATCAAATCAACGACAATACCCTAAGTACCCATGAAGTGGTAAGGGTCCTGGGATCACAAGGTGACTGCGACCTTAATTTATACCACCATTTGTCTACTGTAATAAGGAAAGCATTCTAGATAGCACACTTGATTAGTAAAGGCATCACCTTGAGAGCAAAAAAAAGTTATAAGCCCCTATACTTGGCACTTATCTAGCTCATAAATGAGTATAATGTCCCCATTTGGCATGTACTGTACTAAGCACCTGCAGCAATTAGAGAGACCTCAGAGGTTGCTAACAAAGAAGATCAAGGGGTACCAGCATGTGCCTTACACAGACCAACTAAAAGTCCCTGTCACTATACTCCGTATCATATAGACTTCTTACAGGATATTTATGTCTGACCTACAGAGCAATCCAAGACCCAAATCTAATGAACTTGCTGCATATCCATAAATCAAACTAGGGCAACCTGTTCCAGGGAACTAAATATAGCCTGCGACTTAAATAAGATAGGCTGGAGAGACAGATTTATCTCCCAGTGACTGCCACATTATTAGAACAGGCTGCCAATTCATATGAAACAGAGCACCTCTGAGATATTACATTGCAATGAAACAGCTAGGCTTAAAATTACCTCTGGGTCAATAGCTTAGTAATCTTCTATGATCCTATGATCTTATAAAGAGACCAGTTACCAGTGGAGTCCCCCAGCATTCTGTGCTCTCTCCTGCTTAGCATCTACTTTCCTATAGAAAAACTCTGGCTGACTAAGTTTGCAGATGACTGCAAGCTAGTTGTAATAATTAAATCCCCAAATGACTTAGCCATCCTGCAATACGTTTTGTCCCAAATAAATAACTTTGCCAAAACATGGACTGAAACTAAATGCAAGTAAATGCATTATTGTAGCCTTTGGGAAGTCATCCATCCCAAGACACTACCATATTAGTACTACATCCCTAAGAGCTGACCCAGTTGTTTGGGATTTGGGAACTTATGTGGACAGTAGCCTAACTTTTTACGTGTCCATTGTTGTAAGAAAGTCCTTCTGTATTACACAGCTTATAAACAAAGGGATTGTGTCTAGATCTAGCGATGTCATTGTCACCCTTTCCTCAGCCATTATTAGGCCAGTAATTGAATATAATGCCCCCTTTGTCATGTATCTGTCCAGACTCATGCAACAACTGGAACATCCATATATACTTTGCCTTACTAAAAGGATACAAGGCCTAAACAACATATCCTACATGGACGGACTCAAAGCCCTGTCACTATACTTGGCACCCTACAGATTGCTTAGAGTTGACTAGTGTCAGGCATACAAGGGATCCTCCAACCAAATATTGATGGAATTGCTGCACATCAACAAGTCAAATGGCATCAGAGATACTTGTTTTAGGGATCTAAACTTGTTCTACACCATCTACAGAATGGTTTGAAGGAACAGGTATATCTCACAAAGGATACTAATGCTCTAGAACAGGCTCCCCATCCACATAAAAAAGATTCCATCCTGTCCACATTCAATGGCAAAATTTATGCCAAGACTGTCCCTTGTACCACTAATGGACAGAGGGAACTCCTAAATGTTTTATTTCATTCATGGGTTCCCTCAAATTATCTATGGTATGATTCCAGTTATTTTCATTAGGGTAATATATATAATTATCAACCATGGGATGGGTACGGTCAGTCTCTAATAAAATGCGATTGGTTAATTCAAAAACAAAAATGGAAATTGGCTAGGCTTAAAATAGCCTACAAGGGCAGCTAGTCTAGTACTTACCTATGAACCTATGAATCTATTACAAAAGACTTCAGGATCTTCTGTTATAGTGTACTTGTAGGTAATCACTGCTGCTTTATTTGTTTTAGTCAAAAATCACTGCCCTGTGAGTTATGTTTCACTGATATTTTAAATCATATGAGACATAGCACATAAGAACAAAACTCACATTAAAAACATTTTTGCAGGGATTTGCCATGCATTGCCCATGTAGGGTGTAAAAATCTACACCCCTGAACCTATAAATATACCAGATGCTAAAAACAAATGTCAGTATTACAATAACATGATTCATTTAGATGTATTGTACAACTCCGTCCAAACTTATGGAATAGTCTGTCCATTACTATTTAAGGGTAGGAAGGACCACTACTTGTGATACTGGGTCTCACAACACCCATGGGTGGTCTTTTACTTCCATGTTTCACCACTCTTGTCGGGCATCATTACTTGCTCATATCCTTACTATTTTGAAACTCAAACACTGTTGTGACATTTTATCATTGATAGGCAAGTATGGTTTTAAAATTTGGTCTGTTAGAGACAAATGACTTGCGACCATGTGGAGAGTACAGTGATGTACACTGCAAGCCATGTTTCCCATATACCTCAATATAACATGATGGATATTCGTTATTCACTAGGTTTTATTTGAACACCCAGAATAAAAACAAGATTATGGACTTGTGCGGGTATTATGAAGGCTCTTCCCAGAAGCAATCTTATTTTCTTAGAAAAATGTTTCCTGCCTAAATCTAGGACAGCTGATTTACTGAAAATTTTACTACTTAATTTATCTGTGTGACTGTCAAATGACAGCCATTTATCAATTTCCAAGCCTAGATATTTAATGTCATTTACCTAGTCAACTAAAACACATTTATCAGCTCTAAAACTATGATTAGTTTCTTGGTGAAAAATGAAATACATTTAATTTTGCAAACATTTATCATTAATAAATGATCAGTTGCCTACTTTTTTATTTCATACAAATCTCACAGTAACCTATGTAAAAGTCCTTTCCATATTACTATTTATAGCATATAACACTTCCAGCTGTATATATTCTGCAACTAGATTTCAAGTCAATATACTTTAAAGTTTTCTTAATCCTACTGCATAAATAAAGGGCCATCTAATAGTCCCTGGAGAATGCTGCAGTACTGAATCAGCAGAGATAAGCACACACTACCACTTTTATGACAGCATCTTCTACCCATTGGGTATGACTCTACTCACTGTATTGTGTCAAATCCAACATTATAGCCCCCTAAATTCCACATAACATCATAGGTTAAGAAATGAAAAACTTTTAAAAGTCACGAGAAAGACCTGAATGGCATTTAGTTTCATCTTAAGCTTTGTAAATCTAGTAGCTAAATGTCTGCAGTTTTAGTACAGTGCCCCCAACAATATCTCGCTGATAAGATCGTATCGTCTTCTAGACACAAAGCTCATGTGCAAACACTTTTACAGAGAGTTTCGACTGGCAGATAATATCGCTATTTATATTTATGCTTTAGAACATTTATATCTCATATGCACTTGAAACAGTGCAACCTCTTTACATAAATCTTAAAAAATTTAAATATTAAAGGTATTTGGTATTAGCTGAATCAAACAAAATCTGACTCGTTACTCTAGCAAAGTGAAAATAAATCCTTGGGTATTTTCAGATGATTTTACTTATCTTATTAAAATAGTCATTAAATTAATTTGTTCTTTCCCATATACTATTTGCACTAATCCCATCTTTTTGTTTTGTTAATACATCATGTTCATATTCATATTTGTTTTTATAGGCATATCAACAGATCTACTGTTACACCCTTTAAAGGCAGTAAAATGGGATATAAAATATAAAATCATAACCAGCAAAATAATACCTATACAATAAGTAGATCCTGGTTCTTGTTTTATTGCCAGTGTAAGTGCAAGATATTTTGTTATTTGTGCCCCTGATAGTAAATAATTCAACAAGGTCTTAACTGTCAAAACATTCTATTTAAATATCATCTGTCTCACTGGATTAAATAGTGCACATTCTGCTATCACGTGACCTAGATTCTCCTTTGATTGTAACATGAGAAAAATGCCTCCAAACCTTCTGTGACAGTAATCTGTTTTATTATGCATAAGTAATCTCTTACATATTGCCCAGGTCTTTTCAGATTGCAAGCAGAAATTTGTCTGATACTAATGTGCGAAAGCCTAGCCCCTCCCCTCTCATCATCATTACATCCCCTGCTACCTGTTACCTCTGAGGTTACTATAACATTGATGAAGATAGATAAGTAGTTTCAGAACAAAACATCAAGGTCATGTGTTAGCCTGTCACTATTTTCACCGAATTCAGAAAAAAAGTAAATTCTTGAAACACTTTTCAGATTTGTGTGAACAGAGTTACTTGTACTTTTGAAAGACAAAGCCTGTTTATGTAACATTGGGATGATGAATTCAAAGAACCATCTCCCTGTCACATTTTCAGATCACATCAGAGTTAACTATACTAACTTCAGTTTCTTTTAAATGCTATTGATTCTAGAAGATGCCAAACATCTCTTTTCAACACTTCTGGTACCTTCCCGTGGTACCACTGACTGACTGGTGCATTTTATGCATCCCAAAGAGCATACAAAGAATTTGAAGGTTATCCTAGTAGTAGCAATTAAACAGGAGATTCTCGTAAGACATTTCGCCATGTTTATATTCATTTAATTCTTCTCCTCTTAGCTTTACTATTGTTAAACTCATGTAAGTTACTCACCCAAATACAACTGAAAGCAATACACTACTAAAACCCAAAGCATTGTAATAACATGAACACAGCTGTCATTTCAAATGGTCAATAATTACTTCAGCTTTTTTTCAAAACTGCTTAGCTTGTGTGAAAACTCGACACTTCTAAGGAACATTTTGGGTTTTTAATTCGCACATTTGCAAGCGGTACATACTTCAGTGTAACTTAATAAATGTGCATCAGGAAAAAAAAAGTAAAATGTAGGTAAGCTACTTTCTAAAATAACTGCTACAAATTATAACTTGTATATCATTGGCATAAGATGTTTTTTTCTAGCTGCTTTGACACACTAAGGTGCTACTAGAAAATGTAGGTCTACTGTGAGTGGTCACATGCTACTAAGTCATGACACATTTGTTCACTGCCACTTGTGCTACATGGTAAATGCCCTAAAACTCTCATTAGCGCAAATCTATTTAATTATCTAGCCTTCCCACCATCTGACTGTACTGAACTGCAGAGCTGTAGTAGAACCCTAACTCTAACCCTAAAACTTCCACCTTGTTCCTAAGCATCACCGCAGCACTTCCCTCCCTAAACCTAAAGTCCCAGTCCCAGATCTTTCCCTAACCCTAAACTTCCAATCCCACTCTCAATCTAAACCAAAAACAGGTCCATGTTACATGAATGAATGATCAAAAATGTCGAGTATAACATACTTGACAACCTTTGATCGAGCTTTCATGTAATCGGAGACTCCAAATGTCGAAATTTGGAGTTCTGAAATGTTTTCGTCCGCCATCCCAGTCAGTGTAGCATGTGACGTAGACACACTACACTGTTCAGAATGGCTAGGTAAGAGGCAGCTTTGTTTAATATACACCAACTCCGAGATTGCTGTACATTGGGGAAAGGGCAATTTGCCCTTTCCCCAATATACAGCGATCTCGGAGTTGGTATATTTAGTTAGGGGGGTGTGGTGGGAGAAGCCCCCCATGTAATTTTAAAAGTAGGTGTGTTTGTGTAGGTGCGTACGTGTTTGAATGATGTGAGTGTGTATTGGTCGTATGTGTGTGTTTTGTATGTTAGTGTAGGGAACGTGTGGGACAAACAAAATCTTTTGATTTTGTTTGTTTCAGGCTTTTAAGGTTTCGTGGTTTTGAACATTCGATCATAGTGTGTCGAGTATGTCGTAGTCGACATTATGATCATTCGTTCATTTAACATAGACCCCCGAAAACTCCCTTCCTGCTCCCTAAACCTGAAACCTCTTGTTAGCCTCCAGTCATAAGCTCCCTTCCCACTCTCTTAACCTGAAAATCTCCCCTCCCTAAATCTAAATTCCCCATCTTGATCATTGTCTGAAACCCTAACTAGAACAACTATCCCACTGCCTTACTTTTCCAGACTCACCTTACTTGAACTTGGCTACTGTGTTCCGTTGAGGAATGGAAAGTCTTCTTTCTGAAAGGCTGCTGCACTTTGCTTGACCATGTAGTCAAGTCTGAGCTGGAGAAACTGGCTGTAAACGCTACAAGATGTCTGAGTTCTTGGCTAAATATACCTGTCTTCTTAGTTGTGAAATGAAAAAGAAACATACAGTAAGCAGAACAGAACACATGGATGATACCAGTGTGAATGAGTAAGAATAGACTAATCAATGCAAGAAACAGAAGTTTTTGAGGTACAGATGTGCATATATCCTCAGAGATGTGTTTGGTATGAAGCACAATGTGCTGCAAATGTATTAAAATAGGGCATGTTGCTATTGTGTTGTCAAAGAGTTTGCAACAACAAATAAAATGAGGAAAATGGTCAGAAGACCTTTGTTTCAGAGCTCGTGGAGTAAATAGTCAGATCCAAACAAAACAATGGCATATCTGACTTTCAATGTTATGTCATTCCAGTGAAATTTAAGATCGATAAAGTAGTAGATATAATGGTGGTGTCAAATAGGTGGAGGCAGAAGTATCTCAAAATATTCACAGCTGATCAAAGTAGAAACAAAAGTATTCAGCTCAGGTAAGAAGCACAAATATTTTGGAAGTTCATAGCCAAGATTGAGTGGAAAAGGCAAAATACATTTAGAGTTATGTGTTGTTGGGGCATTATGTAAATAATCTGGTTTGTGGAGCTACTGCATGTAAACTGGGTTTAATACTCAGAACTGAAGAAGGAAGTTCTGATGTGTTTGGTGATGTTGGATGTCTTAAATGTGAGACAATATATATTTGTTTGCAGTTTGGTTCAGCTCCTCATGTCCTCACTGTAACATGAAGAGTGCCATTCTCCATTAAATCAAATGGAATCTCTGGGGGTAATTGAAAGAGTGGCCTGACCTGTAGACTTGTGTGAAACAGTGGTGTCAGTAATAAAGAAAAATTACAAAGTCAGATCTTATGTTGATCTAATAACTTTAAATGATGAAGTCAAGAGGAAGAGGTTTATCCCTCTTGCCTGCCTGGAAAGACATAACAGCCATGATGAATGGGCCAAGCATATTCTCCACATTAGTTGCATCAAATGTTTTTTAGCAAATACCTCTTGACCAAAACAGTAGAAAGTTAACCACTTTCACTAATAGAGTGGTGAGATTTTGCTCTTTACAGCTGGAATTTGGCTGCAGGTTTTCTTGTCTCTAAGGCTGCAATGATTGGCAATGGAACATAATGTTCATAGTAATAGGAGGGTAGGGTACTTGTTCTTATAAATGAAAAAGGGGTTGTGTTCTTCCAGAATTGGGAAAGTGAGTGGTGAACAGCCATCTGAAAAAACTTGTTGGCTCACCCTGAAACCAGAGACAAGATGGGTTTGCACTTGCCTGGTATTTTCTTGTTTAATACCATATTATATAAGTATATAAGTAAGTATTATATGTACGTGGAGTTGAAGGTGCTTGTGGTCTGATAGTGGTACATGGCAGTATCACCATGTTCAAGGTGCTGTTGAATCTATGCTTGATTTTGCTCAATGATTTGGCCAGTACATACTTTATTTATTTTTTTTGTATTAAACCCAGTTAGTGTGCCTGACATTTGTTTTTGTAGGAGTATTGTTCTGGAATGAGAGTTGAGACAACCTTTATTCCACTTATTGCAGTAGATTCAGAAAATCTATGGCCTTTTTGGGACCAAGGATGCTCTCTAGTCGCCGCAGGGGTGGTTCTGATTTCCAAAGTAGCTTATTTCTATTTTTCTGGTGATGCTGTTGTTCAGAGGAGAACCTCAATCCTAATTTTGCAGTCTGATGAAAGTTACAGAAGTTATTAAACTTAACTTGTTGAAGCTAAAGAAATCTCAGAAGCCATTTGTGTCTTTAAAAATATTTTATTGATTGCTGAGACAGATGAGAGCTTTTCCGAATATAATGATTAACTAAAGATCCTTCATGAGCTTATATTACTTAGAAATGGGGGTGTTCCCTAGGCTTGTCCCTCCTAGGCTGTGGCGCCAAGAAGGGGGGAGGGTGCAGTTGAGGCCCTGTTGAGATGCTAGTCATGGAAGGTGCTTCCCCTACAAAGCTAACCCTTTTGTGACTATTAGTCCTTTAGTTTACACATTCAAACTATTACATTGCAAAACAGTCAGCTGCACATCTGATCTAGTACAGTGCAAAGGCGTCAATTGCCATCAATATTAAAGCCATATTCTTAACAAAAAATAGATCTTGGTGTAGCCCTTTTGCTTTCTATTGATACAGTGACTAGTACTTTAGATAGTGTCCAGATTTGTATCCTTATCTTGGACAACCATTATTTTAGGATGGAGATTTTATTACACATTCACCTGTGCTTCTTCAGAACTGTTTTATTTTTTCTTAAATATATGGGTTTAATATTTATGATAACTGACTGCTTTGCATTCAGGAATGCATCCATTATGAGGAAAAAAAAAACAAGCTACCCTGGTGGAATCACAAAATTAATCGGATGTATAGCAGGGGGAAGAAAATCATGGGAAAAATTAGGAGGTGCAGCACCCAGCAGGACAAAATTTTTCATAAAACTAAACAAATAACTCAGAGGACAAATAAAGTCTACCAAAGCCAGATGTGAGGTAAGTCTGACCTCCCAGGCCAAGGATAACAACAAAGCATTCTTTAGCTATGTCCGCAACCTCAAAGCCAATATACAACTGTGTGCAGAGCTCATTGTAATTGGAGCCACCGATACTGAGCCAGAAGTTACAGCAAACCTCATGGATGATAAATTCAGCTCCAACTTTCCTTCTCTCTCCTCCTCAACTTTCCCTCAAGAAATATCATCAAATATAGCTTCCCCTACTATCACTAGGGAACAGGTCCATAATGCTCTCTCTAAGACCAAGAACACTGCATCAATGGGCCCAGACAATATCCCAAGATGCCTTCAAAATAGCATGAAACATGACCTACCAGGGCCTCTGGAATTACTATTTAACTGTAGCCACCAAACAAGCCTTGTGCCTCATGAATGGAGAAAGGCAACAGTCATCCCTCTGCACAAAGGTGGGCCATCGACAGACCATGGAAACTACAGACCCATAATTCTCACTATTCTTATATGTAAAGCCATGGAAAGAATTATCATGGAGATGATCAAAAGAGATACAGTAAACTTTCAGACACTGGACCCAACCCAGTTTGGTTTTGTCAAGGGCAGATCATGCCTACTCATCTTGGTGAACTTCTTTGAGAGGGTCATCAAAGCAATGGATGAGGGGAAATTGTTCACACTGCCTACCTTGACCTGGCCAAAGCATTTGATATAATATCTCACTCGGACATTGCTGACAAACTCAAGAGGTTAGGTACAAACCTGTATTTTACCTGGTAGATAGCCAACTGGCTTACAGATAGGACCCAGGAAGTTAGAATTGGGGAGTCCACTTCTACAAAGAGGTGAGTCACAAGTGGAGTCCCTCAGGGATCAGTCCTTGGACCTCTCCTTTTTGGCATTTACTTCTCAGAAGTCAAGGTCATTGGCAGTGGTCTCTGGCTGACTAAATTTACAGATGATTGCAAATTAGGAGCTGTCATTGAATCTCACACGCAAATGTTCTCTAGGAGGGGCTGACACAGACAAACAATTGGTTTCAGAGCCATGGACTAAAACTAAATGCCAAGAAATGCATAATAGTCACCTTTGGGAAGTCACCCATCCCTTGTAATTATCATACTAACAACACACCCCTTAGAGTTGACCCAGTTGTCAGGGACTTAGGGACACACATAGATCATAATCTAGCCTTTGATCATCATGTGTCTACAGTGGTGAAGAAATAATTCTGTGTTGCGCAACTTATAAACAAACGTATGGCATCCAAGGGCAAGGAAGTTATTGTTCCACTGTATTTGGTATTCATCAGACCTATCATTGAGTACAATACCCCTCTGGTATGTACCTAACCATGCATATCCAACAACTGGAACATCCACAGAGGTAGAATAAGGATGCCATACCTTTGTTTATAAGTTGCGCAACATAGAATGATTTCCTCACCACTGTAGACACATGATGAGTAAGTACAGGGAGTAAGTAATATGTTCTATGCTGACCACCTCAAGGCACTATCCCTGTATTCTGTCTCCTACAGGCCTTTGAGGAGAGATCTGTGCCTGGCATACAGGCATTGTCAGACCCCACTCTGATGGACCTCCTGCATATCCACAAAACAAACAGTACCAGAATTACCCATTCTAAAGACTTAAACCTTGCCTGTGATATAAATAGGACCTGCTGGAGAGATAGGTGTGTATCCCAGAGACTAGCCCATCTATAGAATAGACTCCCCATCCATGTGAGGTACAGTTCCTCCCTAACCCAATTCAAGTGCACCTTGGACAATTGGATGGGAAACCGGAAATTCATCCCTGGTTTGGCACCTATGTCTCTAATAAAAGCAGGTAAACGGTAAATGGTTCCGATCCCAGGCCCTTGCTTATACTTATCAAGGGTATCAGAACTTGTCAGAAATGTGGGATGTATGGCTAGGCTTAAAATGGTCCTTGTGGTCATTAGCCTAGTAAACACCGATGAACCTATAAACCTATACGAAAATGGAAAGAAGCTACTTTGGAAACCACAACCAAACCTTCAGTGATTAGATACCAGTCTTGGTCCCAAAAAGGACAGATAATTTATTAGTTTATTACTGTTATTCTCACCCCCTAACACTCCAGAAGGTGAGCATGATCTGTCAGTGGGAGCAACAGGAATTGGGAGACATCCTTTTATATTCATTGCAGTAGAGGAGATTAAACTTAAGGTTTCCTTTTGGGTCAGGATTTGGTTCTATATAAGTTATTATATGGGATAACTGAAGTTATGGTGAGGAGGATTTCCTGACATCAATAGGACTTGTTGGCTGGACAGATTTGTGTCTCAGAGACTCCCTCATCTGTGGAATAGACTCCCTCTCCACATCAAGCAAAGTTTAGGTCTACTTCAAATCATCAAAGTTGCAGAACATCAAACCTCACATGATCAAAGTTCTGCAACATAGAAAATTAAATAAAAAAATTGAAAAATCTAACAAGTCTTCTTTTACATTTTTGCAGGGAGGAAAGACTCCTGCACACCCCACACTGCTTGCTACTTAAATATGCCAACTCTTACATTGCACTACAGCAAGGAAAGTGGTAAATGTCCCATTTCATGCTGTACAGTGATCTCCATTCAGATCATTCCATGTTGCAGAACTTTGATTATCTGGTCTTCGGCTATGTAAGATTCGATGTTCTCCAACTTCAATGATTTGAAGTAGACCCTATATATATATATATATATATATATATATATATATATATATATATATATATACACACACACACACACCTACCCACCCACACACACACACACACACACATATATGTATATATATATATATATATATATATATATATATATATATATATATATATATATATGTATATATACATATAGCTAATACAATGGTAAAAAGGTCACACAGACACACACACACAAACCATTCAGTGAAAAGTGCATGAAAAACCCAGCTAGAGTTTTCACTGTATGATACCTTAAATGACCATTACATATGGGCAAATGAACCCTTAACAGCATCAAGTGTTTCAGCTACATGGCTTCTAAATGTCCATGACTGTCTCACTTTTTAAGGATTTATGGTTACATTTTGACCAATAAAGCTAAACCCCACTAGCTGTGGACATGCAAGTTTCGGCCTTTGTATTAATCTCATCAGCACAGCATAAGTGGATTGCTTGGTTATACTTTAGAAACACTGGGTTTTAAAACCCAGCTTATGCCCATAAAGATTAAGATGCCTGAAAATATCTTAACTAGCATGCAAACCAAAGAGTAAAAAGGTGTGTGTGTTTGTGTGTTGGTGGGTTTATGTATGTGTCCATTTACCTGTCTATCTATCTGTCTATGTATCTTATCTATTTGTGTGTGTGTGTGTGTGTGTGTGTGTGTGTGTGTGTGTGTGTGTGTGTGTGTGTGTGTGTGTGTGTGTGTGAGTGTGTGTGTGTGTGTATAGAGAGAGATATAGATATAGTTATGGATATAGATAGATATATAGAGAGAGTTAGATATTTTAATAATTTTATCGTTACATTATCTGTGTGCGTCAACTTTAAAGTTAGGGGTATATCATTCTTATTTAGCTGTAAGTGCTTTGAATTTACTACTGCTAACTGCACTGGATGTTGGATTGAATTTCTTCATTTAAGATCTGGATTCTTTTATTAGTTTTAGATTTGATGTTATTATATTACAGTTTGTTTTATTTTAAAATTTAATTTATCTTACAGTTTTTTTCCCTTGGTGCTTTAAAAGTGCTTGGCTAGGCTCAGTTTGAAAAAAAAAATTTCCATTCACAAACTGAAAAAGAATTAGGTCTATCTAATTAGTGGAAGGAGATGAGAAATAGGATTTCTTATTTAGTTTCAAGTGCTGTGAGAGTATTGCTGGTGTGTGGTTGCACTGCATTTTTACCAACCACTTGCCTAGTTCCTGAAGTGCTTTTTTAATCTTGGTGACTTTTGAACTGCACACCCATAGTGTAAAACTGACTTTTGAAGATCATCTCATTCTCATCTCATCTGCTTATTCTTATGGGTGCAGAAAGATCTAAATGGGAAAACCCTTTCCTTATACTCTTAAAGCTTGAGTCTGCCTTTGTTTCATATCATCCCACTCACTCACTAAGTAAATTGTAATGTATATGTGTTCAGATGGGGGTAGCAAATGCAAACTTACTTTAAAGAAAACAAAACAAACAAAAAATAATTTACTGAAGTTTTTATTTCTCCCACTCCACACAGGAAATGCTGCTCAAGTGTTTACAAATGAACATTTCCTTACTGAGTCACCATATTGTCAGTTTTGGTTTTATTGCGATTGTGCCTATTGAAGCTAACTAAAATGCAGGGAGTCTTCTTCTTCAGTTATGAATTGATGGTGTAGTTTGTTCCCTCTAGTTTCTGTGTTCATGTTTCTGCTGGGTTTTACTGCTCTGCCTCCTGGTGTAGGTCTGCTGTTCTTGCTAGAGGGGAAAGAAAATATTTTCTTTTTCTTTTTTTTTTCTTCTTCTGTCCCCTATGTGGAAATGCAAATACAGCATAATTAGTTCCATTTGAGAAAGGCAGTTTGTAACTAGGAAAAGTAACTTTTCAGCGGTATATCTCTTGTTTTGTATACTTCCTGTTAGCACCATAGCTCCTTATCACATCTAGATATTTTTGGGGGTATTTCCTTAACTAAATATCTTATCAGTTAGTAACAATCAGCATTAAAGCCAACTACTTATAAGGAACAAAATAAAAACACGGTTGTTAATCATGACTGTCACACAGTAGAAGTATTAATAAATTGCTTGGCACTAGTTCATTTTTTCATACTTACATTCATATTTTCAAAACTGAGAGAGCTACATTTTATTAAGGGGCATGGTAGTAGTTTCAGAAAAATATAACATACTTCACTGCAGATACTGCTGCTTACTACTAATTTTGAAAATATGCAGCAATTGCATATATACTCGATATTTCCAAATCCAAATGACTTGCTATTGGATGACATTATGTAGAACTTGGATAATGATGGGAACTGTCACTGGTATTTGTATTGTAAGTTGTGTACCTTTTATTTTTAAATTGTGCATCTTGGGAGATATTCAGTGTTATTTGTATTACTAATTATACAATTACTCATTTTTTGTCCATATTTTAGTAAATATCTCAATAAACAAACATTCAGAGAAGAATTTCTTGCTGTCATGAGAAACTGTCTTTCTAATAAGTGTTTTGACAATATCAATCTAGGTAGTTTAGTTTCTAACACATACAATTCTTAGATTTTGTGCATTATAATATAAGTCTGTGAACTCACTGAATGTTATCACTGAAAAAAAATATTTTTTTCGGATAACACTGATGTTTAAAATGTTGTGGAATGTAAGGATGTATATTGGTGCTAGAGGTGTGATGTTCTACAATACAGTGACACTAATGAGTTAAGCAGCAGGACAAACAGGTCAGCCTGCCTAGGCATTCAGGAACAGCAGTGACCAGCTCTGGTTGTTTGGTGAATGTTGACAACCTGTTGCTCAGTAGAAACAGAGGTATATAAATTACAGTAACAATAAGTGATCACACACACACACACACACACACACACACACACACAAACACACACACACACACACCCTCACACTGACGGAGGGATTCAGCAAGTAGCCGTGCAGGAATAAGTTATTCCTGCACGGCAGGGACCGTTCCTGTTCAGCACAGCAGCACGCCATGCATATGTATGAAGGTGCGCTGCCGTGCTCTAAAACAGACATGGTTCCATGTACAAGTGAAGGGTGTGTGTCTGAGAGCAGAGCTCTCATAATATATACTCCTCCTCCTCTCCAGAATTGCCTTTCAGCAATTTAAAATGAGCGAGAGCACTCGCAACACCCCCAAACCATCAGGATAACAAATCTGGTCAAAGCCATAAGGGACAATCGCCCCTACGAAGACAGTTGTTGTCAGAATAACAAATGTAGCATAAGCACATAGCTTACACCTCCCAACTTGTCAGAGTAAGGAATGTGGACAAAGCCAAAATGGCGAATCATCCCACAAAGCAGAAAGTTGATAGATTAACAGGTTCAGCATTAACAGGGATATTCTGAAGGGTACAAATAAAATAACACAGCAAATAATTTTTTTTATAAATGCGGTAAAGTTTAAGCGTAGCTGCGTGGGTGTACCCATTGCTTAGCTACACATAGTCCAGCTTAAACAGCACAGGAAGTTAAATAGCAAGAGACATTCAGCATAAGCAGCATTTCAGTAGTGTAGTGGTTAGAGCATGTGCTTTGTAAGCAGCCATTCCTGGTTCAATAACCACTTTGCATTTTACATATGAAAGCAGCACATAAACATTTTTTTTTATAATTAGCTACTAAATAATATATATTTGTTAACCAGAGTACTGTATTAGGTCCAGATGTGAGGTGTCAGTTTAATAAAGTTGTGAAACTCCCATATAAGCACAAGTGCCCCATACAGTATAGTCACACATGAATAAATGTAATGAAAACACATTGGGGGATGTCAGGGACAGTACACAAATTTATATTATGTAATGAATGATGAATCAATGCCATACAGCAGATAAAATGAAAAACAAGCAATGCTAAGCATTGCACAAATCTGCTTACCAGGTGTGAGCATTATATAGATACGACTGCTAAGCAATGAGTAGCCCAGCTAAGTGGATTTGCCCATTGGTAAGCAGTGCTGAACCTGCCCCTTTAAGCACTGCCAACCTTAGCTAAGCAGGTTTGCCTGTAGCTTAGCTTAGCTCAGCATATTCAAAACTGCACAATCACGGCAAAGGGTGGAAAATCAGCCATATTTAAACCCCACAGGTGGGAATACAGCTCCTAACTGGTAGCAGCTTCCCACTATAGGCAGTATAGCAGCAGTTGGTGAGGGCATGTGTTTCCGTGTGTAGCGCTGGGGCATACATGAGTCCAGGGTCATGGTAGGACTCCTGGTACAAAACCATGAAGAGAGACTGCTGCAGGGCCAGTATCAAGGCTCCCAATATTAAGCGGAAGCCTGGGACCATCTTACCCATGTTCACACCAGTGCCACTGGTATCCCTCAGACTGGTGAGCAGGTCCGGCACTACTATGCTGACTTGAAGCAGAAAAGGAGGGAGCTCTTGGATGAGTGGGTCCAAGAAGCAAGGCAGAGGGGTGATGTTGCAGCAGTCTGTAAGTACTCATACCAATAACTGTTTACTAATATCCAGCCTGTGTATATGATGGATAGATATGCCTAAATATTTATCTATTTCCCTTACAGCTGCAGCTGAGTGGGCTATGACTCAGGAAGCCCATACTAATAGGTTACAAAGGCTGCATCGCGAGGCTGGTGATTAAAAATCCTGCTTGTAATAGTCATACCAAATAAATATAAAGTAGTAGAAAGTCAACTTGCAGTATAAAAACTGTGTATGGGTTGTACTGAATAAACCAGACATTATGACAGAATTAGTCCCATATAGGTCATATTTAAATAAAACTGTAACTGCCTACAATAAAGCTCTAAATCCTGGACTGGTTGTATTTACTCTGGTATTGTATGGCATTTATTGTTGCATTCTCTGAATAGTAATGTTGTGTTAACCACTGCTACCCACACTGTGCAACATAAAAAAATGTCTAGGAATGTCTGTATAAGACTGTTGTAAGTACAACATCAATTGTACAACCAAAAGAAACTTAGAAAACACTGAAGAGCTAGCCAGCAATATCCAAATAGCACACTCTGCTCAAACTTAAGTTGTATTTTAGCAGATACAGTCATGGTTTGAATCCTGGGAGTGAAAGTAAGCTGTATGCATAATCATACCTCTCAACTGTACACATTTTTCTCAGAATGTCCAGATAATTGGCTCATATTTTCTGCCTGTTCCTCCACAAAATCTTCAGAAAATGTATATTAAAACAAATCCTGTCACTCTAGCAGCTCTCCAAGTTTATGAGAGCAATATTGAAAATATATCCCTATTTGTACCCCCATGTTGTCAAGCTTTGTCCAGAGTGTGTGCATTAAGAGATTGAGAGGTATGTGCATAATATTAACTAGGAATCTGGGAATATGTGTAGAAACAGTCAGGTAGAGTTAAAAAACATTTTCATCCCAGGTCTACCAGGTAAGATGTATAATTAAGCTATAAGACATTTGAAGTATACACTGTATAAAAACATATCACTGCCCAAACCAAGGCCATAGGGTATTGTAATAATACCTGTACAGTAATGATTAGAGCAATGATCATTAAAGTTGTGAGTACTACAAGGATATATAAGTTGTTAATTGACATCTCTCTCCACCCCCACCATATCTGCAACAATAATCTAAATATACAAATCAATGGGTATGTTTTCACCAAACCTACTATTGGGACATATGTCCTATTGTTCAATAAATATTGAAATGTGTTTCTATTACTGTTCCATGTTGAAATACTATCATTGGTGGCCTGTTGCTATCAATGTAACCTGCGCGCCGTTGTAATAGCATTCTGGCTCCATATATGCATATGTTCTGTTTGCGATGTAACTGTTCCAAATCTGGTGTTTTGGTTAATGGGAATATCTATGCATGCTGTTATAACTAATCCTGGATTGTGTTGATTATCACTAACCCACATATGTTTTAAAATTGCAACAACAGAGCATGTTTGGGAAGGCCGGTCCCAGCAGACCCACCTCTCCCCACCTCATCTGGCCACAGCACCGGGCTCCAGCACATCTGGGACCCATTCCAGGAACTCCTATTCCACTGGTCCTGCACCACCTTCAGGAGGAATTGCCTCAGGGGATGGGGCTCCCCCCCTCCAGGAGCAGGTGCAGACAGGATCCTGTCACCCGAAGTCAAGTCTGGGGATTGGTGCATAGCGAGCTCCAAAGGGAGTTTGGAGATCTGCTATGCCAGCTTGAGGGCCACATGGTGCATTTAGAGGGTCAGCCTGCCCCTCCTGCTGAGACCCCAGCATAGACACCTTCAGGGCCGTGAAGGTGCAGTAGTGACTGCTCATGGGTGGGGACATCAGTTGGGAGCTCATGGGCTTCCAATTTCCAAACACCCCTCCCTATCCAAGGTGTTTACCCCCCACATGTGTCCTATACCACTGCTGTATGCTGTCTTGTCTGTCTTATTTGTCTTCCTACCCAACCTACCTCCCCAAATACATCTACTATCCTTTCCCCACATTACACTCTCACCTTAAAAAAAAACAAAGGGCAATCTGTTCCCAAAAAAAAAAATTTTGCCCCATACATAGCTGTCCATTTTGCACACATGTCCACTGGACATATGTAATTTGATCTAAATGGTGTCACAACACATTATTATTGTCCTCACACCTCTATCCAGGGTTTAAGTGTTCAAATCTACCTCCATATTCAGTATATATACACAACTGTTGCTATAGAAGAAATGGATAGCTATGGACCTTCCCTACACCCCTCCTGCACATCCTTAGCTACTTTCCCTATTGTCTTTCCCTCTGTGTGCCCTCTTTTTCACCACTTTCCTATCACCTCTTTTTTTCTTTTCTTTTAAAGAAAGTGGGAGTAAGCACGTTTAAGCAGTAGTAAGTGGTTGTAAGCCTGTTTGCATGGCACTAAGCAATGCATACACAGATTATGCACTTTCAGGCTAACTGTCTGAAAGCTTAATTAAATGGAAGTTAGCATTGCTTACAGCCACACAAACCTGTGCAACCCCACTTACAACTGCTTAAAAGTGCCTTAATCACTGTATATCCAACAGACCTTGATCTGCCCAGCAACAAAATATTCAAGCCTTGAACCCAGGACCCTAGACACCATAGCCACAGCAATTTGCCACTAAGCCATTTGAGCTGTACATTAGTATTATATTTTCTCAAACATTATCATACAGCACAGTCATTCAGCAGTAGGGGAAAATGTATTTATATATGTAGATGTATGTATATATATATATATATATATATATATATATATATATATATATATCTATATATATATGTATATATATATATATATATATATATATATATATATATATATATATATATATATTGAATTTGTACATCGGATCCACATTCTGAACCTCTCACTGAAAAGCATCTGACCAAAGGCACTGTTAGTGGGGGTGAAGGGGCACAAAATAGGGATCTCTTGTAATTATCCCTTCCTCCACAGCTAAATTAATCTGGCTTGCAGCACAATAACCAGCACTTGCAAATCTTGAACCCAGGACCCTGAACAACATAGCCACCACAAGTTACCATTAAGCCATCTCAGCTGTAAGAGGTCAGCATTATTTGTCTAACATATCATGCAGAACAGGGAATGTACAATGTGGAAGCACTAAATTTTCCATGCACACACACACACATGTATATATATATATATATATATATATATATATATATATATATGTGTGTGTGTGTGTGTGTGTGTGTGTGTGTGTGTGTGTGTGTGTGTGTGTGTGTGTGTGTGTGTGTGTGTGTGTGTGTGTGTGTGTGTGTGTGTGTGTGTGTGTGTGTGTGTATACACATACATACACATATAAATATATAAATACTTATAGATAGATATAAAAAAGAGTACATATACAGGGTGAACAGCATCTCAAACAGCCATTATTCCTACAGTTGCCACCTTTTCAAATGGCCAATGTCTGATTTTTTCCTACAAATGAGAATTATTGCATGAAACATATACCCCCACACAATGCAAAAGACAGGACACCACACACAAGTTTGCATACATAGAAATGCTTATTTGTGCACTATTTCAGTTGTTTTATGCCATTTCATATAGCAGTTAGGTGTTTGAAATACATAATAATTGATTAATGCAACTCTCAAACAAAACATATCATACAGTAATCTACAAAACATACCAGACTTTGCTGTCTAGGCTAAAGCCTAAGTAGTACGACAGTAAAAAACACACTTGCCTTGAAGATAAGAATCAATCAACACTTAATTACAGATGCAGTTCAACAGCCTCCAATTTCACTCTGTACTCAACCCCTAGGGGAAAAGTATTAGTTGTCACAATGTAAATGTATCTATTACATAACAATGCTTAACTTAAAATGTCACTATCACACTGACAAACAGAACTGTGTGTAAGACAGTAAGCTCTAGCCCACCACTGTTCCCATTGTGAAATGTATGAAAATGTACAGTCATATACCTTAATGTTTCTTATTACTGATATCCCTCACATGTTGTAACAGCCTAGGTTAAAAACATGTAATACCCCTCCCCCATAAAATGTCTTACAAGGGCATATAACCGTATTCTCCATACACTGACTTCCGGACTGCACAGGGTCACACATGTTTTGTCCAGCTATAGCGCTCATATATATGGACCCTAACCCACAATTTTTGTGGGAGTCCACAGCATCACTGGAATGATAGCAGGAATGGCAGCACTAAATAATGATAGGCCATTACTTATCAACCTCTTACTGTATGACATCTGGACAAAGCCTGGTATATTGGTGGAGGACAGAGGCTGAAACACAGGGCCATATTTGAAATATTGCTGTTATACACTGTGAATTTTGCTGATTTTACAGGATTGCTTACAACATACCCTTTCTCAAGAATATGAAGTCTGAAACACAAATGGATGTTGCTATGCACTGATAACAATCAACGGAAAGAATGGCACTGATATGTCAGGGACAAGACCTGTGTGGTGAACAGACAAACATAACAGCCAATCCTATAGCCATCATGTGGATAGACCCACAGTTGAGAGCTATGCAGACAGACTTCATTCCATACAAAACTAGCATGTACACACAAACCCTGTAAAACTAGCAGTATTCAATGCATATAACAGCAATACTCACACACTGTCCCTAGGTATTGAACCTTATACAAACATGTAGTTGGCCTGTGTCCACAAGTCCTGTTGGAAGAGGTATTGCTACCTACTGTCTGTAACACTGCTGCCCACACACAGGAAGGATGTCTTCCATACAGGAAAGGTAAAGAGAAAATGCCCACATGATGTAGTCATTTATAGTAGTGTGTTGCTATAACATTGGTTGTTGGAAGAACTACACAGCTGGCTGCATGCACTTAGCAAGTGGAGAACACCAGTGTGTGCAGAGTCCATCACCTCATCATGAGCATCACCTACAAAAGCCATGCTGCAACCTCGTCAAACCAAAATGATCCTTGTAGTGGAAAGAGAGACAGAGATAGAGAGAAAAATAAAAAAAGCAAAAAAAAAATTATACTAAACAACAAAAATAATATAAAAAAAAAACAAACAAGGAAGACATCCAACTGGTACACAGAAGAGAACACAATAATAAAACAGGTATGTGAAATATGTCAGCATGTAATTGAATGTAGTACTTGGTCTGTAATAATGGGATAGATGATGCTAAAAGATTTATATGTGCCATCAAGACTTGCTGTAATGATGTCCTGCTGAAGAACTGCTATAGACATAGCATCTAGCTCTGTGGGCAGTGGGCCGTACCTATCAACTGTGCAGATCTGCAGAGAATGTCAAGATTTAAGCCATCATAGTGTTTGTTCTGTTCCTCCAAACATCTATATTAGTCTGGCAAATAGCTGAAGGTGGAAGTAATGAAGTCATGACAGACACACGAGTTTCAGACCCCAACACCTTTAGAACAGTCATGGTAATGTGAAATGTATCATGCACAAACTTCATAGGTTTGTAATAGGCATATCTACGATCTGTCCCTATATATCCCCCCTAATGTTAAGCTTTGTCCACATGTGATGCTCTGTTTTGTAGCAAGGTAAAACAGTTCAGCTGTGGAGGAAGGAGGTTCAGGGAGTGTGGATGCAATGTCTGAATGCACTCCATATATATATATATATATATATATATATATATATATATATATATATATATATATGCATGTCTACATATATACATACACACACACATGTGCACGTGCGCACACACACACACACACACACACACACACACACACACACACACACACACACACACACACACACATATATATATATATATATATATATATATATATATATATATATATATATATATATATATGTCTGTGTGTGTGTGTGTGTATATATATATATATACATACATATATATATATATATATATATATATATATATATATATATATATATATATATATATCGAGATCGAATTACACTATTTCAAAATCCAGTAGTAGATGCCCACTAACGCGAAAGTGCACTGCACAGAAAGTGCACTTTTGCAAACACCACTAGAACGAATGAGCAATGTTCTCCACTGTGGTGCGGTAGTCATAGACCTTAGGGTTAGGGCTTGGGTCAAGGATAGGGGATAGCCCTAGTAGGTATCCACTATCCTTAACCCAAGACCTAACCCTAAGGTCCATGACTACCACACCACAGTGAAGGACATAGGTCCGTTACTACTACACAGTGGAGGACATGCAATATCCTCCAGGGTAGTGCAGTAGTCATGGACCTTAGGGTTAGGACTTGGGTTAAGGATAGTGGATAGCCCTACTAGCTATCCACTATCCTTAACCCAAGCCCTAACCCTAAGGTCCGTAACCATTCACTCAAGTGGTGTTCGCGAAAGTGCACTTTCGGTGAAGTGCACTTTCGTGTTAGTGGGCATCTACTACTGGATTTCAAAATAGTATAATTTTGATCTCCGGTAGTAGACTCATATATATATATATATATATATATATATATATATATATATATATATATATATATGCATTTTCCCTACTGTTGAATGACTGTGCGGCATGATATGTCTGAGAAAACATCACACATATCTGTAGCTCAGATGGCTTAGTGCTAAATTGCTGTGGCTATGGTGTGAAGGGTCCTGGGTTAGACACTTGCAAGGGCTGATAATTTTATTGCTGGCCAAAACAAGGGCTGCTGGATACAGAGTGATTAAGGCACTTTTAAGCAGTTGTAAGCGGGTGCAAAATGGACTTTTATGTATGGTGTGAAATTCTTTTTGGGAACAGATTGCCTTTTTTTTAAGGTGAGAGTGAGATTTTGGGGAAGGATAGTAGGTATATTTGGGGCTGTAGGTTGGGTCAGAAGACAGACAAGACAGCATACAGGGGTGGTATATGACACATGTGAGGGGTAAACACCTTGGACAGTGAAGGGTGTTTGGAAACTGGAAGCCCATGAGCCCCCAAATGGAAACAGTGGAACTGAGGTCACCACCCATGGACAGACACCACTGCACCTTCACGGCCCCAAAGGTGGCTGTGCTGGGGGCTGAGCTGGAGGGGCAGGCTGACCCTCTAATTGCACTATGAGGCCCTCAAGCTGGCATAGCAGATCTCCCAATTGTCTGTGGAACTCCCTATGCTCCAGACCCTGGACCTGACTTCAGGTGACAGGATCCTGTCTGTGCTCACTCCACCTCAAGGTAGTGCAGGACTAGTGGATGTGGAGGTCCTGCGGTGTGTCTCAGATGTGCTGGGGCCCAGTGGCTTGGCCAGATGAGGTGGGAGAGGTGGGTCCACTGAGAATGGCCTTCCCAAACATGCTATTGTGTTGCAGTTTTAGAATATATGTGGGTTAGTAAAAGTCAACACAATTCAGGATTAGTTATAACAGCAGGCATAGATATTCCCATTAACTCAATACACCAGATTTGGAACAGTTGCATAGCAAACACAACACATGCATATATGCAACCACAGTGGCCATTACAACAGCGTGCAGGTTACATTGATAGCAACAGGCAACCAATGATAGCATTTCAACATGGTATATGAATAGAAACACGTTTCAACATTTGTTGAACAATAGGATATATGTCCCAACTGTAGGTTTGGTATAAACATACCATTAATTTGTGTGTTTAGATTATTGTAGCAGATATGGTGGGGGGTGTCAATTAACAACTATTATATCCTTGCAGTATGAGGTCCTCTGACCTTTTTACTACTTATGTCTTCCAGGTACAATGTCCCATGAAAGGCTCCCTGCGTATACATCCCAGGAAAATGATGTTATCTTAACTTCATTGTACTACATCACAGAACCCTATTTGGACACAGGGCCGATGATCTGCAGGAGAGGACCACCCTGTGGAATGAGCTCATCCACAGGGTAAATGATGTCGGCCTTTATAACCGCAGTTATGAGCAGGTGCGACATTGTTGCACTGATCTCATCCACCATGTCAATCAGCGTGCTGCTGAAATTAGGAGGATTACCTAGCCACAGGTGGGGTTCATGCCATCCAGCCTCCACTGACACATGCTGAGGAGCTCCTCGCTAGCCTTGGGGCACTCACCCATCAGTCAAGCCAGGAACCTGAAGATAGCATTGTGGAGGTGGATGCCACCCACACAATGGATAAGGAGCATGCAGGTAAGGTCCCAGGGCACATTAGTAGACCACTGTTGCTTATCCATCTTCATCTGTACAGTATATTCATACATATGTCAGATAACATAGTCTGTTGCTGCAGTGTAGTAATGAACAGATGAGTATAATCTCTAGTATTGTGGAAAGGCAGGAGTCAAAGCTTGACGTGGCAGAGTTGAAGGTGTTAAGATTTGCACTGGGTGTGACGAGGATGGACAGGATTAGGAATAAGTATATTAGAGGGTTAGCCAAGGTTGCAAGGTTTAGAGACAAAGCCAGAGAGGTAAGATTATGTTGGTTTGGACATGTGCTGAGGAGGGATGCAGAGTATACTGGGAAAAAGATGCTAAGGATGAATCTGCCAGGTAACAGGAAAAGAGGAAGGCCTAAGATAAGGTTTATGGATGTGGTGAGAGAGGACATGCAGGTGGTTGGTGTAACAGTGCAAGATTCAGAGGACAGGAAGAAATGGAAACAGTTGATCCACTGTGGTGACCCCTAATGGGAACAGCTGAAAGAAGAAGAAAAAATTGTGGGTTTGTACTGCTGATGTACTAAAATGCTGCTCCCACCCTGTACCAATGCCACAGGTGTGGCTACTGACATTACATCTATCACACAACTATGTAGGTCCCTCTGGTATACAATTGGGGCAGAAGCCTGTAGCTGTTGAGTAAGGAGTTGTTTTGTTCAGGTATGTCAAAACACAACAGTGAACAGATGCATACATCCAAAGCACACTAAAAATGTCTATATCAGTACACAGTCAAGCTCATGAATTGTGCCAGACATAACCCTTACTCCACAGCAATAATGAAGGCACTTTGTAACCTCCAAGGGCTGTGCACATGAGCTGACCTTGCAATCCGGCAGAGTTGGGAGACATTTGTAGGGTCGAGTGACCAAATAATGGAAAGTGAAGATGGGCCATGCTAGTATACCCCTTCCAGGAATAGTGACTGCTGTAGTTCAATTAACAGATGCTGCAATGGACCATTGTGTTAAGGGTGTGCACACTTATGTAACCCACATACTGTATGCATCTGAATCAGCATCTGCATGACTAACACATTTGTTTGATACTGCATTTGATTGCACAGGTCATATGTCACATATCAGGTGTGTGTAATGTTAACATATGCAGTATTGTGGCCCCATTGCATATCATTGAAGATGCTGGCATGTCAAAAAGGGTGTGTACACTCCTCATAGCCACAGTAAGCTTTGAAGGTAGTCAGTGTAATCAGATTTTATACGTGCACTGCTGATGATAAGATCTGCACATTAGAGGTCAGGCATTAACTATTGACATCTGTCCACATATCATCCCAGGTATGTGTCAGACAAACACATAGGAGTTGTGAACAACAGAACAAACATAATTGCCAGACATATACACATTCAGCAATGGTGTACACTTGTGAGGTATGGTGCACAGTACATGCCAGGGTGCTGAACAGGTGTACAGCAATACTGTGTACATGAGTGCAGTGTGTTCCAAGGGAAGGGGCATCACCTACTAACACAACTCATGCATCACAGAGATGTATAATGTTGGTAACAAGGACTGAATATAGCTTCAGCCCATGCTGTTGAGTGCCATATATCATGCATGTTGACTGTTGGGTAATGAGATGTCTGTGTAATATCTTTGTGCCACCTCACCTGTAAGTGTGTGTGTGTGCGTGTTTGTGCGTGTGTGTGTGTGTGTGTGTGTGTGTGTGTGTGTGTGTGTGTGTGTGTGTGTGTGTGTGTGTGTGTGTGTGTGTGTGTGTGTGTGTGTGTGTGTGTGTGTGTGTGTGTGTGTGTGTGTGTAGAAGTAAGCAATAATGTACAGGTCTTAAATTACATTTTTTGTTTTCCCCTCACAGGTGGTGAGGTTGGTCATGGTCCTCCTGCAGGCAAACTGATGTTAGTGTCCATACAGACTCTGACAATGATGATAGGTATGGTGAGGCACAGGCAGGGTTGTCAGGGGCTGAAGCTGTGCCATTGGTTGACATCCCAGTTTTATCCACCCCATCCTCACACACAGTCACAATGCCTACACATGTCCCATCACCAGTGGTCATAGATGAGAGACAGTTGGTGGGTGGAAGTACGGGACAGGACATTGTGGTGACTATGGCAAGTGTGTCTGTACACAGCAGCAATAGACGGATGACCGGCGAGGTACCACACAGGCAGATGTACAGGGGTTCTCATAGAAGGGCTGCTGGTCATCATGCCCCTAGCAGAAGTGTCACAGCAGGTGTCACCAGACGCATGTTTCAGGCCATCATGGAGGCACAGGCACATAAGGAATGTTATACCAGACAGAGTCTGAAGCTCCAGAGGGCTACTCATTCTGCTGTACTTGACAACATCTGTGATCTTGCAGATGCCCACCATTATTTTGCCGAGGTCCTGGATAGATGGTTGGGTGAGATGGTGGGAATCCTTGACCGTGTGGTGTCTGTGTTAGAGCATATGGTGGGAGTAGGGTGACAGCCATGTGGATATAGGTCAGCAACACCAACAGGTGGAGGTCTATGTGGACATGTAACAAGTCACAACCGCTCCCATAGTGGCAGTACCAGCACCAGCATTGCAAGGGGGTGCTGTCCACACCACAACCCAGCAAGCCATGTGCACATGGTCCTGGATGGTCCCAACAGAGGAGCAGATCCAGCAGACATTTGTTATCATCAGGAAAAGTACCATATCTGGGCTTCTCCCTGATATTGCCCATGGAACCACTGGCAGGCACAGTTCCCATGTCCATGGCCAGACATGGTGAACTGTACACTCTGCCATGTACAGTCTGCAGCTGTCCAACAAACCCCTGTATAGGGAAGCCACATGGCAGAACTGTGTGCATACATACACACACACATCACCAACACAGCTAGGGCATCTCCATACCTACACACACCACATCTGCACAGCCCATTTGATAAAGAACACCCTACCACACACACACATATGATGTCAACCAAATGGCTCAGCCTAGGTCTCTGGCAAATCCACAACACACCCTGTGCATATGATGATACCTGTGCTACATTTCTGGTATCCATATCATTGATGCAGGGACATGCTAATATGGTTCTGATGCACAGGGTGAATGTACTAAGGTTTAGCAATGTAATGCTGTTTAACATGTTTTCAGCTGGAACATTTAATGCTTACATGTCAGGGTGTGTAGCTGTCCAGCCATGATGCATTATAGCTGTTATTAATGCAGACTGATTGTGGTTTCCATAATGTATTCTGTTAGTGTTGTAGGTGTCTATGTGTCAGCAGGATGTTGGTCTGCTGTCATTTCCTACAAGAGGTATGGCACTGTGGTGACACATTGACTGTGTCAAAATCTGGGTACAGCTGAATACAAGTAACAGGTCAGTGTAACATTTACTGCATGTGTCACATGGCTGATAGGTCTGAGAGGTGTATACAGGTGAGTGCATGGTGGCTGATGACAGCAGCTATTCTGCAATGGATAATGGCAAGTGTACTGGGTGGCACGCACCAAATGTTTGTGAATAACACACACAGACAGAGGCTTTGGTGTTGATGCAAGAGAATACTGTACACATGGATGTACTTAATTTTGCAGTGAACTCATTTTGACCTATGCAATTCCACCAACACAAAATAGGCAAAACATCGCATCAGTAAATAATCAGACTGCCAGTTTAATGTCATTGACAATGTACTGGCAGGGTATATGTCCTCTTCCCCAATGTAGTGTAATCCTGGAGTTGGTAAACATAGGTGAGCTGGTGTGGGTGGTACAGCTCTCCACTTTGGAGGGTGTGGAGTGGTGTAGAACCACACATAGTGTGATTAACAACTACTTAACATGTTAACATAAACTGTACAGTATTTCCGCAGACTAAGCGGGGGGATATGCACAACAATAACCCCAATGAGGGTGGCTGTGCCCAAAAGATCCACACCCAACTATATATACCAACTTCAATATCGCTGTACAGCTATACAGTGGGGAAGAGGGCATTTACACATCTACTAATAATTTTGATGGAATGAATTTCCACAAGATGATTTTTTGAAATGTTAGCTTTTGCCAGTCAGTTCTTGGACAAATGATCTCCTGGGACATGTATTTTCTGCAAACTGAAGTAGATCCCTTCACATACACACACACACTCTTACTTGGCAACACTGAGAGTAGAACATCTACCTCGATACTTATTGCTACTAATGTGTTTGGCCTTAATTGTACACATCACACAGCTTTTAGGATGAGGTGTGTCCCGAGTTTTTTGTTAAGTGAAGAACATCACCAGGACTTGTACAGTATTGTAATGGGGATGTATTGGGTATTAATGAACGATGCATATTATGACATATTGTCATATACATATTGACAAACACATAACAGTCATAGACACATCTGAGAAACCTGTGTTTATCAGTGCTAACAACCTTGTCAATGAGTCCATTCTGTTACAGAGAATTTGCACACAGCACATGCATCATTGAGCTGGATAGTGTAATCACTTACCTGTATGGTTGATGGTGACAGTGGTCTTCATACAGTGGACCTTGGGACATGTACTGAGGGTACCATGGTGTAAAGACAGTATACCCAGCACTCACACCCACATTGGATATTTTACTCACTGAAACTGATGATGATGCTCTGACATACCCACAATCATATACTGACCAGGACTGCAATACAACCCCTTGTCTTTCTAATAAGTGCTACTACAGGGATATGCATTTATTGCACATGCCACAGGGATAGTAGGGTGAGGGTTGGTCATGGCTCTCTTAATGTCAGCAACATCACTATCCCTTATAATGTATGGCAAGTTGTATTTTATTTGGAGAATGTGTCCTAAGAATGCTGTCTCCTACAAACATACACCCTCACACACATGCACACACTTGCCAGGACTCAAAGGGTAATCCACACCTATCTACCCATTTGTACAACAGTGTTATGCTGGTACTGCAAGCTCCAGGTAGCCCGTAGGGTGAAGAGTGTAACAAGGTACATTTAATGGCAATTATAGCAGCAGCCATTTCTAACTATGGCAATGGGGGTTGTAGTGGGTGAGAAGGCCTTCAGGGTATTATCAACTACACACAGACACTGTTATTCTCAGTAATGCACACTGACACATTTGTCAGTACTGGGGTCCATAGGTGCAAGTGTTCCTAAATGTGTACCAGGCTAATGTCCATGGAGAAATGATAAGAGTAGTGGATGTAGGTACACTGGTATCATGCCACCTGACATTTGTCAGCAGGCCCTCTATCAACTGATGCCACTTGAGTGATCCCCAGGGTGACAGTTAAATGCAACATCAAATCATCTGTTTTTCTCTTGTAGAGGGCCAGTGAAGTGTTCCAATTGACATGTAGGTAACATATATTATATAACATGGCCAGTGTCTGGGTTGGAGACCTGTACCCAAGCATGTTCTGTTGACTGTGGTAGTCTAGTTGAGGTATCCATGGCATGTGCTGCATACAGGGTGGGGTTTCCTATCTGTGGCATTCATAACACAGCTGGGCAGATATGTCAGTGACAGTCAATCATAGATTGCCTGTAAGCAGCCATTCTCCAAATAAAATACACCTTGCCATACATTATAAGGGATAGTGATGTTGCTGACATTAAGAGAGCCATGACAAACCCTCACCCTACTATCCCTGTGGCATGTGCAATAAATGCATATCCCTGTAGTAGCACTTATTAGAAAGACAAGGGGTTGTATTGCAGTCCTGGTCAGTATATGATTGTGGGTATGTCAGAGCATTATCATTGGTTTCAGTGAGTAAAATATCCAATGTGGGTATGAGTGCTGGGTATACTGTCTTTACACCATGGTACCCTCAGTACATGTCCCAAGGTCCACTGTATGAAGACCACTGTCACCATCAACCATACAGGTAACTGATTACACTATCCAGCTCGATGCATGTGCTGTGTGCAAATTCTCTGCAACAGAATGGACTCATTGACAAGGTTGTTAGCACTGATAAATGCAGGTTTCTCAGATGTGTTTATGACTGTTATGTGTTTGTCAATATGTATATGACAATATGTCATAATATGCACATCTGTATAGAGGACAGACAGAAATCAGCTACCCAACTAGTTATGCATTAGGATGAATGTTTTGACAGAGAGTTGTGTGGAACTGATAGGTATGCCATTACCACATGACAGCAGCCCTCAATGACATGTCCTATACACATAGCCATCTACAGTTAATATCCACGTCAGATCAATATCCAATAGCAAATACTTAACATACAGCTCACACACCAAGAACACAATAGTCAGTACTCAGAGTCAAGCTTTGCATGCAGAGGTGTATGGTTCCAGTGCTACTCTTACTTGGGAAAGCACTGCTAACAGTAGTAATGTAATGATACAATGCATGCAAGTGTGACTGTATATAACCTGGGATACTACCCATGTATGAAACACATGCAAAGAGCAAAGACTGTTGTACTAGCCATATATACTCAGGTACCCAATACAGTATATTCACACCCCTTACTCCATACAGTATATTCACACCCCCTTAATGCTGTAATGAAAGCACATAGAAGAATGTTATGTACATGGAATTAAATATACTTATTAAAGATGTCATTACCCTGCTATTTCATCAGATTGGAATGTGATCACTGGTTAACAGGGCTGAGCTATGCATAGCAGGAGTAAGCTTTGCTTAAATATAAATGTTAAGCACATTTGCGCACTGGTATGTGAAGCCTACACAGTGTAAGTGTCTTTTCATTTAACTGTAGGTTAGCATCGCTTACCACCGCGTAAACCCACTTAAAGCTTTTCAACACTGCCTTAACCACTCTGTATCCAAAAGTCCTTGTTCTGCCTAGCAACAAAATAAACAGCCCTTGCAGGTCTTTAACCCAAGATCCTGTACACTATAGTCACAGCAATTAGCCAATAAGCCATCGGAGCTGTGAATATGTTTGTTGTTTTTTTCAAATATATATTTCAGTACACATACTAAATAGTAGGGAACAACTCCTTTGACTACTACAATTGTTTAGTACTTGTAAGTGAAAATAGTGCTGAATCAGTCATGTTGTTATATCTAAATATGCACATATCAGATAAATATGGTGGGATACATCTGGGAAGGTATATACAACACTCATGTTTACACATAAGAATATGTATATATATATATATATATATATATATATATATATATATATATATATATATATATATACATATACATATGTAGATATATGTATACATGTACATATACGCACACACATATATATATATATATATATATATATATATATATATATATATATATATATATATATTTATATATATATATATATATATGTGTATATATATATATATATATATATATATATATATATATATATAGGTTCATAGGTGTGTGCTAGACTAATGTCCCTGGAGCCTTTACAAGCCTAACCCATAGGATCACCCTGCACTGGAGTGATCCCCGGTGTGAATATTCTATTTCCCATCCACTCATCAAGATTTCTGTTGAAGATGGTCAGTGAGACACACTGCTTGACATGTATGGGAAGTCAATTCCTTAGCATGGGCAGTCTCTGGGTTATGAACCTGTCCCTCCAGGTGTTCTGTTGATTGTAGAAATGAGGTTGAGCTCTCTGGAGCATGTAGTGTGGAGGGATTGTGATTTCTTTAGATGTAGCATTTCTAACAGAGCTGAGTCAGACATGGTTTTGTAAGTCAAGCAAAGATTGCCTCTAAGTAGGTGATATGAGACAGAGAATAGTTGGAGTTTTTTTGAGTCTGTCCATATAGAACAAGTGTTAAGGCCTAAGATCCTCTTTGTCAGGTATTTTTGCAACTTCTCCAGTTGTTGCAGGTGTCTAGTGAGGTACATGCCAAATGGGACATTGTACTCGATGATTGGCCTAATGAGGGAAGAGTAGAGGGAGACAATGGCCTCTTTCTTCCTGGATGCAAAACCCTTAGTAATGAGATGTGCCACATAGAAGGACTTTCTGACCACAATGGCAATGTGGTGGTCAAAAGAGAGGTTGCTGTCAACCTGTGTTCCCAGATATCTTATGATGTTTTCTGTTTTGAGTAGACTTCAATCAATGTGGTAATTCACGGGAACCGGGTTTTTCCCAAAGAAGAAAATCATACATTTTTTTGCCATTGAGCTTAAGGCCATGGTTCTGACAGCAGTCATAAGACTCAGTGATGCTTTTCTGAAGGAGATAATTATGGCTCCCAACTTACAATTGTCTGTGAACTTTGTCAGCCAGAGTCCCTTCATGTTGGCCTGAACGTCTGAGAAGTAGATACCAAATAGGAGAGGACCCAGGACCGAACCCTGTGGGACTCCACTCGTGACTGGTCAACAGTCTGACATGGAGTCAGATACTTTCACACTGTGGGCTCTACCTGTGAGCCAGTTTGCAACCCACCTAGTGATATAGGGGTTGATGCCTATCTTAGTGAGTTTTCTATGATTCCTGAGTGGGGAATCGTATCAAAGACCTTGGCCAGATCAAGGTAGGCTGTATGAACCACCTTGCCTTCATTCACAGCTCTGGTGACTGACTCAAAGAAGTCGACCAGGTTGAGCAGGCATGCTCTACCCTTCACAAAACCAAACTGTCTGGGATCCAGTGTTTGAAGGTTCACTAAATCTTTATTAGGTCCATGATGATGTATTCCATAGCTTTGCATATCAGACTTGTCAGGCTAAACGGGCAATAGTTCCTATATACATATATACATATATATATATATATATATATATATATATATATATATATATATATATACATACACACACACACACACACACACACACACACACACACATATATGTGTGTGTGTGTGTGTGTGTGTGTGTTTGTGTATGTATATATATATATATATATATATATATATGTGTGTGTGTGTGTGTGTGTATATATATATATCTATATATATATATATATATATATATATATATATATATATATATATATACTAAACATATGTCCATAACATGGTGTGGAGTCATACCTCAGCACCAGTAGTCACAACCTTTCAGTGCAAGGGAATGTAATGTAAGTATTGCAGGTATAAATATAAAATGTTGCTGAAGTAACAGGGGTTGTATCAACAGACATGTTGTGTAGGAAGGCACTTCTGATAATGACATGTACACCATCAGTTACTGACAGATCATAAGATCATCATAGTGAAGTACCACACAAATCATCATAATGATCCTGTAGAATACAGCAGAGATATGACCAATAAACATGGACAGTCTGACACAATCTGGTCAGTCCAGAGGTATACACAGAACTCCTTAGTGCAAGGCATGTGGACCAAGCCTGACAAAGTGGATGTTTACGGCCATGCAAATGGGGATATCGCAAAAATTCTAGAATAGATAAACTCACACAGTTGTTGCATTCACACACTCCTGTCTGCCCTAACACATATTAATGGGAGGAGCAGAAGTCCCAAGCCCACATACTTTCCACTAGTTACTGACATACATCTTCATAGCACTCCACTGCTTTTCCAGAAATACACAACACTTATGGTGGCCAGGCAACAGTACATCTGACAAATATCTGGACATAACATCACACTAGGTAAATACACAGAACTGCTAGGCATGTCACAAAGTACTGTACAAACTGCAGGCAGACTGCCACAACACTGACCCAAGTTTCCTATGGGGGAATACACATGTACTTGCAAATATAGCAGACACTACAGGCATGTAACAGCATGTAGTAACAGACACCATTGTGAAAGTGCATACCCACAACCAATCTCAACACAGTCACAGTCATATTATTGTAAGCCTAATTAATACTACAGTATATGGACTGTGTGAACAAAACCATCCTCATATGTGCCACTCACACACTAACCCTACATATACTCGCCCAATACACAGTGTAGTCTGATGCCTGACTGTGGTATGGGACATGTCTCAGTCTGGCCTTACAAACATATACGCTGATAGGGTACCGTAAACTGGAGCAGCATGCAATATCAGATAGAACAGGACCAAGAACAATGACATCTACCACAGTCTATACACAGGCCAAGTAACATATTCACAATATACACTCTGTCAACAATCACCATAAGTACACAGACCTCACTACTGTACAGACTACAACAGAATGTCCAGGTTTTATCCTCAGATATAAGGCCTACTATACATAGCATGTCTAGCAGTCTGATAACTCACTGGCTCGTTATCAAGTATGATGCCAGTAAGTAATGATATACTGTACATATGCACCTCTTACTGCATGGGATATGGACAAAGAGTGACAGACTTGGGGGTAAGAGGCACAAACACAAGGCCAATATTGATATATTCCTGTGATAAACTTAGAAACTTCCTGGTGTAACAAGGTTTGTTGTGACATATCTCTTCTGAGGGATATGAAGTCAGTAACTCACATGGATGTCACCATGTACTGATTGCAATCATCAGAGTATGCTACTGCATTTCTAAAGATAGGAAATGTGTGAGTAACACACCACATGTAAGACTACAAACTCTGGCCAGTCTGCAGATAGCCCTACAGGTGAGAGTTTCCTCAGCCACATAATACTGTCATGCCAGGCTTTTAATCATGTAGAACAGTCATATCCACACAATCCCTGTTAAACCAACATTGCTTCAAATGTAGAACAGCAATACTTACATTCTGTCCCCATGTCTGAAACATCCCCCTCCTGGTTGTTGGCCTGTCTCTACAGTGTATGTTGTAAGAGGTATTTCCAACTACCCTCTGTGATGCTGTTTGTCAGACACCCACATGAAGTCCTGCACACAGTGAAGGAAAAGGGCCAACACCCACATGAAGTGCTTAGTTATAGGAGTGTGGTTTCATGCAATTGGCTATAGGAATGATATCATAGCTGTTCCACATGCAATTAGAAAGTGGGGGACTGCAATTTGTGCACAGGCCATCAGCTGATCATGAGCATTACTTACAAAACTCAAGCTGCTGCACATGCAAAACAGATGTACTTTTCCACATCCACCAGAGAGGGGGAGAGAGAGAAAGAGAGAGACAGAGACAGAGATAGAGACAGAGTCAAAGTAAGAAAAGAAGGGAATAAGAGAGTAACAGACAAGCGCATTTGTGTATGATCCATGGGTAGAGAGTGGTATCTGGGTATTATAATGGTTGCCTAGATTGTTAATAAATCCATACTGTCACTTAGTAATTGCACATGGCTGTACACATTTATGGCTGAGTATTGTCTACAACAACCTCTACAGTGTTTGAAAACTGTTGTCCTTGTAATGTGGACATTGGGACATATAGGTCCTCTATATAATGATGTAGCAAAACCCACACTGCAATGGATCCTGTCATTACACAATCACCCCACTACCCACACAGGGTACTAATGACAGACACATGAACACACACTTACTAGTACTGAGTTTCAAACCTCTGCCTGACTATGTATTGCTGTTACAGTGTTACACAGTTATTGCACGTGCCATGGAGCTTACATGTGGGAAAGCTGCCCAAAGGTATCTTTGATGATGAATAAAATCAGCAGCAGTTCTAAAGCAGGGGAAAGGGAAGCGCAGTAAGTGTGAATGTCCACAAAATCAGGTGTTAACGAAGACACACACATTCTCTCAGGGAAACACACACATTATCACAGTTGGCAGGATCAGGATTAGACATCCTACCTAACTAGTTTGCTACACTACAGTATTATGCAGTTATTGCAAGTGCTAGAGAGCTTAAAAGGCTGAAATATCACCAAAGGGTTATTTCAAGATGATTGACATCAGCAGACATGCTGAACTAAGGCAATGGCAGTTGTGTGAATGGCTTCAAAATCATGAATCTCCACAAACACACACACACACACACACACACACACACACACACACACACACACACACACACACACACACACACACACACACACACACCCACATATATTTGCCAGTACTGAGATGCATAGGTTCATTGCTTCACTGGTGTGTAGTAGATGAATGGGCCTGAAGGCTGTACAAGGCTAAGCAAAGGGAATACCTTGGCATCAGGCTACATGACAATTGTCACCCATGCGGCTCAGGGGTGTAGTCCCTGGAGTGGACCCCAGGGTTGGGTATTGTATTCACCATCCGCTCATCTGGGTTACTATTGTGGGTGGCAAGTGATATGCACTGCTTCCCATTTATGTGATCTATATTCCATAACATGGACAGTGTCTGGGTTGTGCACATATCCCACATGTATGTTCTTTGACATGTGGAAGTGTACTTGAGGTCTCTGGGACATGTTGTGTGGACAGATAGTTATCTTCTGATGTAGCATTCCTGACCTCATGTGGTGAGACCTGGCTATGGAACAGTGGTCATGCCTGCACCTACATTGACAGCATGATACAGGTATTCAGTGGAGTTAGTGGTGTCTGTTCATACAGGGCATGTGTATAAGACATGGTATTCCCTTTGTTGGTTACATTTACAGACTCTACAGTTGTTGCAGGTGTCCAGTAGGGAACATAGCAAAATGACCACTGTAAGCATTTATTTGCCTACTGCGGGGATGGATCAGGGTGCCATGCCATTTTACTTGCTAGATAAAACACATTCAGTCAGGAGATGTAACACATCTCAGTACTTTCTGATGTCAGTGGCACTGTTGTGGTCAAAAGGCATGTAATCCACTGCAATAACACCGTGGTTACTATCTGTGAGGCAATATGCAGAGAACTACCAATATAGTGGTTGCTGCCTAACCAAGTGTATTTGTGTATGAGACATGGGTGGAGAGTGTTCTCTGAATAATAGAAGGGTTGCCTATATTATTCACCAATCCATAATGTCACATGTAGGGCTATGGATTGTCTACACCAGCCTCTCTGGTGTTTGTCATCTATTGTCCTTGTAAGGTGGACATTGTGACATATACTAGGTCTTCAACATAATAATTTAACAAAACCCATCCCACACTGTATCCTGTTATTACACAATCACAGCAATCTCCATACAGGATACTGATGACAGACACACACTCATGCAAAGTACTAAGACTCAAACTCCTACCTAGCTATGTATTGCTACAACAGTGTACAGCATTTATCGCATGTGCCATGGAGCTTATAGGATGGATGTTATCCCAAAGTACTTCTAAGATGAGGAACATCACCAGCTCTTGTAAATACCGGCATTGGGTGATGTAGTGGGTGAGAGATACCAAAAATAAATTACCCTGAACACACATTTACATTTGCTAGGGGTGAGGTTCAAACCTCTATCTAGAAATTCTTACAGACCATTATTGTTACGCATTTACCACATATACCACTGACCTGACATGGTTTAGAGTCGGCAACAGATGCTTCTAAGGTGGATGATATCTGCAGGACTGCTAATGTCAGGCTCTGAGATGTGTACTTGGTGTAAATGGGGCCAAAATCTTTGAGGTTCACACACAAAATCTTGCCACAGATGAGATTCAAACCCATACCTGTGTAGTTACTTCTACTACATTGTTCCACATTTATGGTATGCACCATGGAGCTTACATGGTGGAGAGCTTTCCACAGGTATCTTTGAAGGAGACTAACATCAGCAGCAATGCTAAAGGAGGGGTAAAGGGAGAGTTGAAAGTGTGAATGTCCATAATATCAGGTATTATCAAAGACAAACACACTCTTTCACACAAACACACAAAATTTCACAGTTGCTATGTCTGGGATTAGAACTCCTAGCTAACTAGTATGTTACACTATAGTATTATGCAGTTATCACAAATGTCATGGAGCTTATGTGGCTAGCCCTTCTCCAAAGGGTAATTTCAAGTTGACTGACATCAGCAGGCTTGCTAAAGTAGAGCAATGGGAGGTGTACTGACTGTGAATGGCCTCAAAATTGTTCATCCCCTCACACACACACACACACACACACACACACACACACACACACACAAACACACACGGTTTCACAGCTGCTATATCAGGGATTAGAACTCCTAAAAAATTAGTAGGTTACACTATAGCATTACACAGTTATCATAAGCGGCATGGAGCTTATGGGGCTGGCCTTTATCCAAAGGGTTATTTCAAGCTGACTGACATCAGCAGGCTTGCTAAAGTAGGGCAATGGGAGGTGTAGTTACTGATAATGGCCTCAAAATCATTCATCTCCACACACACACACACACACACACACACACACACACACACACACACACACACACACACACACACACACACACACAGACACGCACACACACATGCACATGCACACACACACACACACACACACACACACACACACACACACACACACACACACACACACACACACACACACACACACAAAATTTCACAGTTGCCATGTCTGGGATTAGAACTCCTACCTTACTAGTATGTCACACAACAGCAATATGCAGTTATAGCAAGTGCCACAGAGCTTATGGGGCTGAGTCTTGGCCAGAGGGTTATTTAAATGTGACTGACATCAGCATGAGTGTGAACATGGGCAATAGGAAGTGCAGTGCATGTGAATGGGCCATAAACCATTCCTCTGGAAACAAACACACAACACTCACTCACACACAACTTTACATTTGACAGGACTGGGTATGCAAATGCTAGATGATTAATGATTTGTACTATCATGTTACACAGTTATCACAAGCACCACATACAATATAGGGCTGAGAATTTCCAAAAGGGATTTCTACAGTGATTGACATCAGCACATCATGTGATATTGGCCAATTGGATGTGTGGTGGGTGGGACAGGCCTCATGATGGAAATCTCTAAATCACTGTCTGTCTTTCTCTTCACCACATCTCTGTGTGTGTATGTTTGACATATTATAGTGTGTTGGCCTTGGATATGTGTGAGTTTCCTATCCAATGTGTGTGCAAAGCATGAAAGGTGTGCAATGTGGTGTGTGCACAGACATCTGTGACTGACAGATATGTATAGTCCACTGTTGCTATCAGACATGGGCTTCATTTCTTTAAGTGTAAGGGCATGCTCAGTATGACCTTCGGTATTGAGTGTGTGTGAATCCATTCCAGGTAGGTTGTACTCCAGCCCTGGATTTGGTGTTCTACACCTACAGCTAGCAACCTGATTCTGCAGGATATCTGTAGATAGTTTGACAATATGGAGTCGCAATGGGCAAAAGATAGTGGGATACTGTAACTATTGTGTCTGTGCTGCTTGTGTTACATGGTTGGTGTTAGCAGAGATATTCAGACATATGTACTGTTTTACACTGTGAAGTATTATGTCATTAACTACTGACAGATATACTTATTTCCTCACAGTTATTTCCTGGGAAATATACAATGAATGAAGCCGTGTTCAGTATTGTGGTCTGCAGCCTACATATTCTTGCACACTCATGCCATTCTGTAGGGGTAGCTGCAGACACCTGCTGATGGGTCTGTGTAAATGGTCCAGCACCTTGGTACTATGATGGCTGAGGATCCCCTATTTCTACATACATCGATATAACAGAATTGCCATATCCTGCTGTGGCCATACCTCTCAGCTGTACAGATTTACCCAGGATACTCAGACGCAGGGGTCATATATCTGGTCAGTTCCCCTTCACATTGTGGTTTATGAGCAGGTTTGTAGCCACCCATTACTGGGTTTGCAGGCAGGGGTAGTATACACATCAGAGTTTCAGACTTCACATACTCCATGACGGCCATGCTTCTACACCCACCCACTCTGTTAGTCTAGCCTCTTTCTAACATTATGCAAGCGATATCTGAGAAGTATCCCTATAGTTGTCCCTTCATCCAAGCGGTATTTAGGGGTTGGTCCACAGTTCATGCAGTAGGACATGGTGGCATGCTACTGGGATTTGTCAACATGACCTTCCATTTGTGTTTGGTGGACTGTGTTATGTTAGTTTGGACCCCATGAGCTAACATACATTGGTAGTACGGGTGAGGTACAGGCCTTTGACAGAGGACTGTATGGCATTTGGTAGTGATGCAGGCCATCTGTAGCAGGCCAGTGCATTCTGTCACTCCTACATTCCCAGGCTGTGAGCTACTGGATTCCCCTGAGGTGACAGGGTGAGTGTGCAAGGTGTTAATGGCAATTCATTCAGTCCAGGATACTGATCAGCTCTACAATGTATAATCCAACGTAATTCACACTCTTGGGTGAAACTATCCATGTCTCCACCTCTAATATTTGGTCTTGTAGCTTGTATGACATGAAAACTAAAACTATGTGTATCCTGGACTGAATGATAAAGTGAATCTAAAGCCAAGATTAAAGAAAAGAAGACTCCCTAAACCTAAATAGGTATAGTGTTACATATCCGTTGTAGTGATAGGTAGTTTTGAACAGTTAACTTTCTGTTCCATCTTTATAGAGTCCTTGTTTCTATAAGGTTTTAAGGTTTTTATATTTAAAGTGCTTGACAGTTAGCATATATGAAGTTAGTGATATAGACATTTAGGGTTAACACCCTATTGTTAGATGTAACTAGGCTCGATGTGAGTACATCCTTCTGAATCGCTTTTGTACCCTGAATCCTCAAATGTTAATCAACTGTTTACAACCAAAACTTTTGTGTAAACATATGGAGTCAGGGATAGTATTTAGTTGCTTTATTAATTAATGCAATTAGTTCGTTATGTACGCTTATGTTTCCTGTCAAGCCATTTTTTGTGTTTATTGTTATTTTTAAAAGACATTAATAGTTTTTATTCCTGTGAGTATTAGGACGTATGTTAGATGTTTTATTATAGTTAGATTAAGCTTAATATATGGTAGTCGCATTATAAAGAAATATAAGACTGTATTCAACTAATGTTTTTGTGTAGTTGTATGTAGTTAGGGGTATCATTATGTATTTTTATGATGAATGAGATTAGATACGATCTAGTTATATATGCTCATTATGTACTGAGACGTTTTCTGTGTTCCGTTACTTTAAAAGTTAATAGGTAACACAGACGTCAGTTGACTTAATTAATTTACATTAATATATAAAGCTAATGATTTGTGTAAGTGTTGTAGTCTGAAGAAGCCTGATGGTGAAAGCGCTTACTCTGTATTCGAATAAAAGAAGCTTTATTTTATAATACAGTGTTATTTGGAGTTACTTTTCATTTGTAGTTGAATCCTGTAAACTGCCGTTCCAGTTCCTGTCCAGGAGATCAAGTTTATAACCTCTTATACTTAATCCATGGTGTTGGTGCACCTACATGGTTGGATACAAGCTAACACTGAGAGGAAATCTGTGATTCAATATCAATCCCCTCATTTGCATAAACCAGAATGCTAATTCATAGTTACCACACTTACACTGAGCCTTCCACTTCACTGTTTGCTGGTATTGTTGTCTTATGCATGCCATTGACTATCATGGCAAAATACTGATTTGGGTTTAAAACTTTTTTTCTTAATTTCAGGTCGATCCTATTTGCGCACCACTGCCCTATGCTTAAACGGCAGAAATCAGCCCAAACAACGTTATTTTTTTATAATTTTGCATCTATTTCCCATGCCAATGGCCATATATTTGGCCATTGGCATGCCTACTGGATTGACTACATGCTTTCTTTGGAGCTGTCATGCTTGTTTTTTATTTGCAGAAATGTATTTGGTTATTAATCAAATACATTTCTGCAGGTTACACTATTCCTGCACAGATGCCTGCCTGCTTCCTGGATTGCTAATTCACCTCATTTGCATGTTTTTTCACCAGCAAATGGGCAATTAGCATAGAACAGTGGTGTGTATGCAGGAATAGTGAAGGAGCTCCCGTGCATGTCCCGGGAGCTCATTTCTGGATCACTCGTTGGCCATATTACGTGCAGCAGCTCTTGTGTTATTCCTGCATACTGTGCAGAGGTTGCTGAATCCTGAGGTAAATTTATGACTTGTGCTGCAATTTATTTAAAAGAGGGCAATGGCCTAGTGGGATTAACCCATCAACTAAAAATAAATAAATAAATAAGCAAACAAACAAATAAATAAAATGTTAACTTATATGTTTTTATTTTTATGTACAAGTCTGAGCTTCTTTGCATTTTGCATGTTGAACATTGTTAGATTCCTTATGTTTATGCTGGACATTGCAATAATGCTAGGGTGCTTAGGTTTTGCATTTTCTTGGTATAAAAATGATTATTAATATCCCTTTTGTTATTCTGGTGGAATAACACTTTTGTAATATTGGATAGAGCAGCATAACTTAAAGGACTGTGTAGCCCTCTTTCATTTAAAGTTATTCCCCCAGATTTACTAATCTTTTGTGCAGGACTAGCTTAGTCCTACACAGCAGCGGACATCTAGGAGTAGGACGGCAGCGCGACATGCATATAAATGAAGGAGCACTGCCTGAGCTCCTAATCTTACAAGTAACATGTAAGAGTGCAGGGGGTGTGTCTGAGAGCAGAGCTTTCAGAATATATACACTCCCGCAATGAAAAACAGCAGAATGTCCAAAGGAATGAGCGAGACCACTCATAAATGTCCGCATACCCCCAGCAGCATCCCCGCATCTGTACAAAAGCAATAGTAAATACAAACCAGATAAACAAACTTTTTTTTTAATTATGAATCCGATTAAAGCTAACCATAGGTGCAAGGGTTTGCCCATCGCTTAGCTATGGTTAATGAATCTTAAATGGCTGAAGAAGATAACAAGGAAGATATATACAAATGAATCAGTATGACAATAGTGTAGTGGGCAAAACATTCGCCCTACGAGCAGACGTTCTCAGTTCGAGTCCCACTGCAGTACATTCCATTTTCCATGTCAAATCATGTTATGACCAATATTTTAGTTGCATAACCTACTAAATAACATATATTTGTGAACTGGAGTATTGTATTAAATACAGATATGAGGTGTCAGTGTCATAATGTTGCAAAGTCCATAGATAATCACATGTGCCCCATACAGTATATGTACACAGGAATCATGGATACAAATGGAAGGTAAAATGTGTAATGAATGATAATCCCTTACAGCTTCCAAATCCCCCCCCTTCCCAAGAACCATTAGATATTACTGTCTACATCAGTGCAATTGTAAGCGGGAGTAAACACTAGTAAGCAAGTGTAATCACCAATAAGCAGTAGTAAGCATATTTAAGCACTAGTAAGAAAGTTTAAGCCCGTTTGCGTTGGGGTAAGCAATGCGCACACGGGTTAAGCAATATTGAAGCTTACTCTCTGTAAGCATCATTAACTGGAGGTTAACATTGCTTACCCTCACGCAAACCCACACAAACCTGCTTACAACTGCTCAAAAGTGCCTTAATCACTCTGTATCCAACAGCCCTTGTTCTGCCCAGCAACAAAATGAGCAGCCTTGCAGGTCTTGAACCCAGGACCCTATACACTATAGTCACAGTAGTTAACCACCAAGCCATCACAGGAGTACAGAAGAAGGAGGTATCACCAAACAAATCCTCACTATAGTAAAATCAAACTGAACTTGTGAAAGGAATCAGTATACAGTCATATGTTCTATAGCCCACTGCATAACATAAATATGTGAACTGGAGTACAGCAGTAAGCCCAGATGTGAGGTGTAATTGTAATAGAGTGTTGAAGTCTCCAATATAACACAAGGACCCATACAGTTTATGTGCACATGAATCATGGATACCAGACATATATATATAAGATGTAATGAATAATAAATAAATGCCAAAAAGAAAATATAATACAAAGTCTATTGTAAGCAATGCCAAGCATTGCACAGGCCAGCTTAGGAGGTTTAAGCAATTTGTAGGCCAGCTAACTCAATGTGCCCAGTGTTATAGCCCTTTAAACAATGCCAACCCTAGGTAACCAGGTGTGCCTATACCTTAGCCATTTCAAAACCGGCCAATCACAGCAAAGTGTGGGAAATCGGTCCTACTTAAACCCAACAGGTGGGAATACATCTCATAACTGGTTGTAGCTTCCCCTTCAAGGCATCATGTCAGAAAGGGGAGAGGGTGTGTGCTTCCGGGCACAGCACTGGGGCATCCAGGAGTCCAGAGTCATGGCAGGACTCCTTGTCAAAGACCATGAGCAGAGACTGCTGCAGGGCCAGTACCAGGGTTCCCAATATAAGGCAGAAGGCTGGGACCATCTCGCCTGTGACCTCATCAGTGGCACTGGCATACCCTGAACTGGTGAACAGGTCAGGAATCACTATGCTGACCTGAAGCAGCGTAAGTGGCACCTGTTAGACCAGTGGATCCAAGAGGCTATAATGGCAGGGGCTGTCCCAGCTGTGTGTAAGTATCACTCCACTATGTGTGTAATAATTGATAGCTCATGTATATCATGGATAGGTATGGCTAAATATTCCTCTTATGTCCTTCACAGCTGCAAGTGAGCGGGCAGTGAACCAGGAAGCATATGGCTGTCGCCTGGAGAGGTTGCAACATGAGGCAGGTTAGGAATACTCTTGCATGTACTGTCATAGGGAATCAATCTAAAAGTATTAGTAAATTAATTGTCAGTATAAAACCTGTATTGTTTAAGGCAAGTACTGTATATACTGGAGAATATGGCAGGAAGAGTCTCATATAGTTTGTATGTAAATAAAAGTATAATATCCTGACAAAAAAGGTCTGACTGCTGGACTGCATGTGTATACTCTGGTATCATGTGGTAATGTAGATTTGCCATCAAGTAATAGCACTGTTGTATTAAGCACTGTTACCCACACTGTTCACCATCAATATAATGTGTAGGAATGCCTGCATATGACTGGTGTAATCCCCAGAGGTCATTTTGTACAACTGAGAGACACATAGACAGAAAACAGTGAAAAGGCAGAGAAAAAATACAAATAGTGCATGCAACTGAGACGTGAACTGTTGTATATTTAGCACACACAGCCATGGTTCAAATCCTGGCAGTGGTAGTAGTCTGCATACAGAATCATACCTCACAACTGTACAGATATGTCCAGAATGTCCAGTAAAGTGGCCCATATCGGTTGCCTGTCAACCTGTAACCCTGAGAAATCAGTGGGATGATCCCAGATGTATTGGCAGCAAACAGGAAATACAACTGATTGACACAAATCTATGAGGACAAAGTGACACACTAGCAACTCCCCAAAACCTTATGAGAGAAAGAAGCCACATATGTCCCATTTACACCCCCATGTTGTCAAGCTGTGGCCAGAGTGTGCACAGTAAAAGAGTGAGATGTATATGCATAATAGTAATGTGGAATCTGGTACTGTGTGTGGCAACATTCAGGTAGTGCTAACAAACATTTCTCCCACAGGTCTGTCAGATATGAACACTGTGCCCAGAAATACAAGAATGATTCCCTGTACTGGTACTGTTTACTTTGGTATTGAATGTCATTGTGACTGATGCCGTTGATCTGAATAATAAGGTATTACTCATCACTGTCGCCTACGCTGTCCTACAAAATATAACTGTCTAGGAAATCCTGTATAAGAGTGTTGTAATACAGGGTCAGAATGCAAAACCATAGGAGAATTATAAGACAGAAAGCAGATAGTAGATATACAGCAATATCTATATATCACACACAACTCTGATGGGCAGTGTTTTAGTTGTAGCAGACACAGCCATGGTATGAATCTTGGGAGTGGAAGTAGGCTGCATACAGAATCATACCCCACAGCTCTAAAAATAAGACCAGAATGTCCAGTATATGGGCCCATATCTGCTGCCTGTCACCCTGTTCCCCTGGGAAGTCAGTGGGATGATCCCAGATGTTCAGACAGCAAACAGGAAATACAACTGATTGTCACACATCTATGAGAACAAACCTGTCACTCTAGCAACTCCTGAAACTGTTATGAGAGTAATAAGCCAAGTATGTCCTTTCTACACCCTCATGTTGTCAAGCTGTGACCAGAGTGTGTACAGTAACAGAGTGAGATGTATGTGCATGATACTAATGTGTAATCTGGTACTTTGTGTGGCAACATTCAGGTAATGCTAACAAACATTGCTCCCACAGGTACGTTGGATACAAACACTGTGCCAAGAAATAAAAAGCTTGATACACTGTACTGGTACTGTTTACTCTGGTATTGCATGGAATTGTGAGTGTTGCAGTTGGACTGAATAATAAGGTATCACTGATCACTGTCACCCACGCTGCGCTACATAATATAACTGTGTAGGAATGCCTGTATAAGAGTGTGGTAAGTCACTAATGGTTGAAGAGGGCAATAGTCTAGATATGTCTCAGTTCCCCTGCATGTGATCAAGACATGGCCAGAGTCTGTGCAGAAAGAGATGGACAGGCATGTGCACAACATCTACCTGGAACCTGGGATTATGTGTAGAAACAGTTAGTGTTAACAAACATTTCCTCTACAGGTATACCAGGTAAGAGGTGTATATTGCAGGTAAAACCAGTTCATGTATAAAGATGACTACAGCCATATAGCTGTCCAAACTAAGGCAATAGGGTAGTGTAGTAATACTTGTAAGGTGCAGATAGCACTGATTAGGAAAGTAATGTGAAGTACAGGAATATACTAGTTGTTAATTGACATATTTCCTCCCCCCCCACCATATCTCCAACAATAAACTAAATACCCACCTCAACTGGTATGTAATGACATCACTGCTCTGTTGGGACATATGTCCTATTGGGTGATAATTATTTAAATCTGTTTCCATGCATGTGCTATGTTGAAATTCTCCAACATTGGTGGCATGGTGCCATTAATGCACCTGCATGCTGTTGTTATTACTACTGTGGCCCATATATGCATGTGTTCCATTTGCTATGCAACTGTTCAGTATCTGGTGTCTGGGTTGATGGAAATATCTATGCATGCTGTTATATCTAACCATGGAATGTGTTGACTATTACTAACCCACATATGTTTATACACCATAAACACCATAGCACGTATGGGAATGTGGGTCCCAGCTGACCCACCTGTCCCACCTCAGCTGGCCATAGCACCAGGCACCAGCACATCTGGGGCACAACCTGGGACCTCCTCATCTGTTGGTCCTGCACCATCGTCAGGTGGAACCGCCTCGGGGGATGAGGCTCGCCCCCTCCCCTGGGAGCGGAATCATGGACAGGAAGCTGTCACCTGTCGCCAGGTCTGAGTTGTGGTGCATAGAGAGCTCGATCAGCAGTTTGGAGCTCTTGTACACCAGCTTGAGGATTGCATGTCGTGACTAGAGGGTTGGCTTGGCTCTCCAACTCAGCCCCCCAGCACAACCTTCTTTGGGGCTGTGAAGGTGCAGTGGTGACTACCCATGGGTGGGGATCTCAGTCCCACTGTTTCCACTAGGGGGGCACATGGGCTTCCGATTTCCCAACACCCTTCCCCATCAAGGTATTTACCCCCACATGTGTCATATACCACCCCTGTATATGTCTTGTTTGTTTTGTCTGTTAATCTACCCAACCTACTTCCGCAAATATACCTACTATCCCTCCCAAACATCTCACTCTCACCTGAAAAACACAAAAACAAGGGCAATCTTTTCCCAAATAAAAAAAAATATCGCCCCATACACAGCTGTCCATTTCACACATGTGTTCACTGGACACATGTAATCCAGTCTAATTGGCATCACAACATATTAATGTTGTCCTCACACTTCTCTCAGGGGGTTGAGTGTCCAAATCTACCTCCAAAGTCAGTGTATATGCACAGCTGTTCCTGTAGAAGAAATAGGCAGCTATGGATCTTCCCTACACCCTCCTGCACATCCATAGCTATTTTTCCTACTGTCTTTCCCTCTTTGTGCCCCTTTTTCACCACTTTCCTATCAACCCTTTTTTTCTTTTCTTTTAAAGAAATGGGCATGGGGGTAAGCGGGAGTAAGCACTTTTAAGCAGCAATAAGTGGGTTTCAGCCTGTTTGCATGGGGGTAGGCAATGCCTACACATGTTAAGCAATTTAGAAGCTAATTGAGTATAAGAAACTGTAACTGGAAGTTAGCCATGCTTACCTCCACGCAAACCTGCTTAAAAGTGCCTTAATCACTCTGTAGCCAATGGCCCTTGTTCTGCCCAGCAACAAAATAAACAACCTTGACAAACCTCAAGCCCAGGACCCTGCACACTCTAGCCAAAGTGATTTCCCCCTAAGCCATGTCAGATATATATAGCCATGATGTTTTCACAAACATATCATCCAGCACAGTCATTCAACAGTACAGGAAATGTAAACATGTAGATTTATGTGTGTGTGTGTACATATATTAATATCTAAATAGATATATACATATGTAGATATAGATTATATATAGAAATATATAAGTGTATATATATGTATATATATATATATATATATATATATATATATATATATATATATATATATATATATATATATATATATATATATATATATATATATATACAAAACATACATATATAAATATGCATATGTCTATAGATATATATGTCTACATCTATATGTATATATATATATATATATATATATATATATATATATATATATAAAACATACATACATACATATGCATATATCTATAGATATATATGTCTACATCTATATATATATATATATATATATATATATATATATATATACATTTTCCTCCCCACCCCTACAGGAGTACCCCAAGGTTCCATACTAGGCCCTTTGCTATTTATCATCTTTATTAACGATTTCTACAAGGCCATACCCAATACCAAAATTGTCCAATACGCAGACAATTCCACCTTGATCTGCTGCGCCTCTAACCTATCTGATCTTCAGTCTCTAACTCAAACTGCCTTCTCAAATACTGAAAACTGGATGCACCAAAACCACCTCTCACTAAACGCTAACAAAACTAAGATTCTTCTATTCACTCCCTCAAAATCCATTTCATTGATAAAAACTCACTTCAAATTAACAGCCTTAACAATTCCATTATCGAACTCGTTCCCTCTACCAAACTCCTGGGGATCACCATCAATGAACACTTAAAATTCAATACTCACATCCAACTTAACATCAAGAAAACCCACATAAAACTTGGCCTACTCTACAAAAACAACTACTTCCTCTCTTCCTCCACCAGACAAACTTTGGCCACTACCTATCTCCTCCCCTCTCTTTTGTATGGCGCTCCTCTACTTACCAATCTATCTTCCACACTCACCTTCAAACTGGAAGTGTGCTACAACTGTCTTATACAAGTGGTACAGTGAATGATTTTCTGTTTAAACTGTGAGCTTTGACCAGCAAAGACCTGCATGCAATTAACTGAACGCATAAGTGAAGTTAAGTAAATTTTTATCTGCACTTTTTTCAAATAATACATGATTTAAATTAATTTGTTTGTGTTGCATTGAGCAATATCTAGCTGGAAGTTCTGACTCTGTTTTTTCAGTTAAGGCTTGTTAAAAAACCTGCATAGCCAGTGATAAGTGGGGGTAGTTTACTTCATTGTTATTCAGTTTCTGTCTTATACAAGTGGTACAGTGAATTATTTTCTGTTTAAACTGTGAGCTTTGGCCAGCTAAGACCTGCATGCAATCAACTGAATGCATAAGTGAAGTTAAGTAAATTTTTATCTGCACTTTTTTCAAATAATACATGATTTAAATTAATTTGTTTGTGTTGCATTGAGCAATATCTAGCTGGAAGTTGTGACTCTGTTTTTTCAGTTAAGGCTTGTTAATAACCTGCATAGCCAGTGATAAGTGGGGGTAGTTTCATTCATTGTTATTCAGTTTCTGTCTTATACAAGTGGTACAGTGAATTATTTTCTGTTTAAACTGTGAGCTTTGGCCAGCTAAGACCTGCATGCAATCAACTGAACGCATAAGTGAAGTTAAGTAAATTTTTATCTGCACTTTTTTCAAATAATACACAATTTAAATGAATTTGTTTGCGTTGCATTGAGCAATAACTAGCTGGAAGTTGTGACTCTGTTTTTTCAGTTAAGGCTTGTTAAAAAACCTACATAGCCAGTGATAAGTGGGGGTAGTTTACTTTATTGTTATTCAGTTTCTCTCTTATACAAGTGGTACAGTGAATTATTTTCTGTTTAAACTGTGAGCTTTGGCCAGCTAAGACCTGCATGCAATCAACTGAATGCATAAGTGAAGTTAAGTAAATTTTTACCTGCACTTTTTTTCAAAAAATACACAATTTAAATTAATTTGTTTGTGTTGCATTGAGCAATATCTAGCTGGAAGTTGTGACTCTGTTTTTTCAGTTAAGGCTTGTTAAAAAACCTGCATAGCCAGTGATAAGTGGGGGTAGTTTACTTCATTGTTATTCAGTTTCTGTCTTATACAAGTGGTACAGTGAATTATTTTCTGTTTAAACTGTGAGCTTTGGCCAGCTAAGACCTGCATGCAATCAACTGAACGCATAAGTGAAGTTAAGTAATTTTTTATCTGCACTTTTTTCAAATAATACACAATTTAAATTAATTTGTTTGTGTTGCATTGAGAAATATCTAGCTGGAAGTTGTGACTCTGTTTTTTCAGTTAAGGGTTGTTAAAGAACCTGCATAGCCAGTGATGAGTGGGGGTAGTTCACTTCATTGTTATTCAGTTTCTGTCTTATACAAGTGGTACAGTGAATTCTTTTCTGTTTAAACTGTGAGCTTTGGCCAGCTAAGACCTGCATGCAATCAACTGAATGCATAAGTGAAGTTAAGTAAATTTTTATCTGCACTTTTTTCAAATACACAATTTAAATTAATTTGTTTGTATTGCATTAAACAATATCTAGCTGGAAGTTGTGACTCTGTTTTTTCAGTTAAGGCTTGTTAAAAAACCTGCATAGCCAGTGATAATGGGGGTAGTTTACTTCATTGTTATTCAGTTTCTGTCTTATACAAGTGGTACAGTGAATTATTTTCTGTTTAAACTGGGAGCTTTGGCCAGCTAAGACCTGCATGCAATCAACTGAACGCATAAGTGAAGTTAAGTAAATTTTTATCTGCACTTTTTTCAAATAATACACAATTTAAATTAATTTGTTTGTGTTGCATTGAGCAATATCTAGCTGGAAGTTGTGACTCTGTTTTTTCAGTAGGTCCTCACCCACCCTCTCTGTTTTTTGTTTTGGTGTTAATATTGGTGGCTTTGAAACTGCCTGCCCCTCTTGTAAATTTGCACTTGGATACTCCTCCTGGGCTCATCTCATTTGCTCACTCAAAAAAAAAAATGTATCTGCTTTTACTGTATTTGTGTTGAGTCTTACTTTATTTTGCTTTTGCTTCATCTTAAAAGTACTCAATTGTGTTTATTACTGCTTGGTCAAACTCATTCTAAGCCTTTTAGTTTAAGCACTTGGGCTTCAGACCAGTTGTTTTACATTAAGAAGGTTTGTGGTCTGCACTGTAGTGGCTGAACAGGTAGCTTACATCCTTCTAATTTGGGAACTGCTGATTGAGCGCTCAGTGTCTGTTATTCTAAAAGTGTATTAATTCTGGTTTAAGGACTTGTGCTTCAGGCCAGTTATTTTACATTAAGAGGGTCCGTGGTCTGCACTCTTCTTGGAGGAGAGGCTGGACTCTGCCCTACTGAACTGGGAATTTCTGGTTAAAGGCTTATAGTGCCTGCATATTTGAACTGCTTCTTACTGAAATTGGTACACCTTGTTTGCTGTAGCATAGACTAAATTCAGGCCTGCTGAATCTAGCTTTGTTTGTATAACTTGAGCACTAATCCAGGCATTTTTTAAAGTATTCAATTGTATTTATTACTGCTTGGTAGTAACTTGATTAAAGTGTAGCTATCATTATAAGTCTTTTGGATTAAGCACTTGGGCTTCAGACCAGTTGTTTTACATTAGGAAGGTTTGTGACCTGCACTGTGGTGGCAGGACAGGTAGCTTACATCATTCTAATTTGGGAACTGCTGATTGAGGGCTCACTGTCTGTTATTCTAAAATGTATTAGTTCTGGTTTAAGTACTTGGGCTTCAGGCCAGTTATTTTACATTAAGAAGGTTCGTGGTCTGCACTCTTGTGGGAGGAGAGGCTGGACTCTGCCCTTCAGAGCTGGGAATTTCTGGTTAAAGGCTTATAGTGCTCCATATTTGAACTGTTTCTTACTGAAATTGGTACACCGTGTTTGCTGTAGCCTGCTGAATCTAGCTTTGTTTGTATGCTTGTTGTTGTTTGCTTGTTATTTCCCTGAAATGCTAATTCCACCTAAAACACGGCTTTTCAGCACTTCTGTGGATCCCTAGTGATATCTGCATTGCTTACTATACTTATTTCATTGTTTCACTTGAAAGAAAGTTACTGTTTGTCATTTTTGCATTTAAGTTACCTGTAACACATTGCATTTAAGTTACCTGGCACTTGCTCACTAAAGCAATTATATAAGTCAGTACTAAAAAATTAAAAGCACTACACCCTCACAATCTCCCCTTGAGTACCTTGTTCCCCATTGGCCCTTTTTTCAATTATAAAGGAATTCCCAATACTATTCTAGCATGTCCAAAGGTCAGTTGTCAATCTCCTCTCCGGTCCAGCTGGTGAATCTGGGAATCTTGAGGCAATGTTACAACTGCCTCATGTACACAGACAACCCTCTCCTCCTCCCAACAAATTCCAACACATGTGAGAGATGCAACCATATAGCCAAACTGGAGGCTAAGCTCTCTCAACTCAGTACTGGCATAACCAGTCAGGAGGAGAAGGAAACCACACTCACTACAATTCCAGTCTCACATAGACCTACCACGACAGCAAACCAAACACATAAACACACAAAAACATACAAGGAGGCTCTAAATAAAAATCTGCCTAAGCAGCAGAGACCTCCAAAGCAGACACTCAAGCAACCACTACCCCAAAACAAAACACGTGCAGCACATAGCTCACAAAGCCAGTGTGCCAAACAGTCACAGCCCTTAAGGCTAAACAACACACCTGATACACTTGTAATAGGTGACTCTATCGTCAGGCACACTGACGTCCCGCTCACCAGGCTGAACAAGGAGAAGGTCACTGTGAGCTGCCTTTTGGGCGCTAGGATCCGCCAGATAACACAAGCACTCAGGCCACTCCAAGGCAAGTACAAATATGAATCAGTCATTGTCCATGCAGGTGTGAATGACCTGAGATGTACCTCCCTGGACTACATGAAAAGAGACATAGAGGAGCTCTCTGAGCATGTAGCCCAGGCCAGTATGACCCTGACCTTGAGTAGCATCTTACCCTCACCAAGAATGATGCCACAATATGAAGACAAAATGATCAATTTCAACAATTGGCTTAAGTACTGGTGTCATTCAAAGGGGATCCAATGCCTGTCAGCCTGGGATGACATGCTCGACAAGCCACGATGCTTCGCTAGGGATGGCTTGCACCTGTCACCCCTGGGCTTTCGGATATTAGCAAAGGCTCTTGCTACTCCCATAGTGCCTTTTTTAGGCAAGGCTCAAAAGACAACCCACCTCCATAGGTATCACAAGGGATAAGAAACTAAGAGTAATGCTACTCAAAGCCAGAAGTCTAAACCTCAAGATGCACTCACTCGAAACTCTCCTTAGCATGGAGAACATCGATATCTGTGCAGTAACAGAAACCTGGTTCAAGGCTCCCTAGAGCACCCCAGCATTACCAAGTTATACCTCATACCATGCATTTCAGTCCCAAAACTTGGACCGAACCACAAAAGGAGGGGGAGTATCAATATTCGTCAAACATACCCACACCTCCAGGTTGGTGGCACAGCACGAAGCATCAGAGACTATCCATGTGCAACTAACAGTGGGTAAAACTGCCTTCCAGTTTATAGCCTACTACAGACCACCCTCCCAAACCCAGGAACTCCACTCTGCCTTCCTGAGAACACTGGAAAATATGAAGGTCTCCCCAAACACCATTATATTGGGCGACTTCAACTACCCAAACATAGACTGGGAGCATTACTCTAGCTCCAATACCCTAGCCCAAAGGTTCCTAGCATTTATAAACTCAAATGCTGTGGAACAACTTGTTACCACTCCCACAAGAGGGGAAAACATACTGGACCTGATCACCACCGACATGGGGACTCTATGCTCCAGACCAGAAGTGCATCCCTCACTGGTAAGATCAGACCATAAACTAATCTCACTGGATATTCACATCCCGACCCCACCCCTGCCCAGAAAACCACAGTGAAAAACTTCTCTAAAGCAAATTTCACACTCTTCAAAACCAAGGTGGAATCCTTCAAAGCCCCCGGGCCTGTGTAAAATACGGGCCAGACTGCAGAATCCTTTATAAATGCATTCTATGAACACCTTCAGGAATGCATGGATCATGCAATCCCAAATAAAACCAAGACCCAATCCTCCAAAGGCAGATGTCCTGTCTGGTGGACCCCAGCCATAAACAAACTATACAATAGAAGGAGGAAGCTACTACATGATAGAGCAAAATCCCAAAAAGGGAATGCATCTCTGATCAGTACTAGCAAAAAACTACGGGCACTCATAAAATCGTCTAAGGCCAGCTTAGAGAGAAAAATTGCACAGGACACTAGGGATAATCACAAGGCTTTCTTTAGTTATGTTAGGTACCTGGGTGGGAATTCCCAGATATGCTCAGAATTAGTTCAAAATGACAAAAAATACACCGAACCCACAGACATTGCCAACATACTAGCTGACAGGTTCAGCGCAAACTCCCCCCCTCCCCACCAAAAGGGCAAATATCTATCCCAGCAGAGTGCTGCCCCCCTGACATCTCAGATGCTCAGGTAAGAGCTGCCCTCTCCAAAGCAAAAAAACACAGCATCAATGGGACCAGACGGTGTCCCGGGCTGCATCCTACATGAACTCCAAGAAGAGCTAAACCCAAACATAAAACTACTGTTCAATCTCAGCCTTACTACAGGATATGTACCCAAAGAGTGGCGTGCAGCAACAGTGGTCCCACTCCACAAAGGTGGTGCCTCAACGGATCCTGGAAACTATCACCCCATAAGCCTGACTAGCTTGGTCTGCAAAGCTATGGAAAGGATCATCATGGACCTCATAAATAAAGATATTGGGGACCTACAGACACTGGATCCTACCCAGTTCGGCTTTGTTAAGGGCAGATCCTGCCTCTTAAACCTGATCGATTTCTTTGAAACAATCACCAAGGCGATTGATGAGGGGAAGGTGGTCCACACAGCCTACCTGGACCTCGCAAAAGCCTTTGATACAATACCCTACTCGGACATTATAGATAAGTTCACCAGCTTAAATATAAACCCCTACGTCACTAGATGGGTTGCAAACTGGCTCAATGACAGAACCCACATGGTTAGAATTGCTGGAGCCATGTCAGACTCCAAACCAGTTACAAGGGGCATCCCACAAGGCTCAGTCCTGGGACCTCTCTTGTTTGGTATATATTTCTTGGAGGTACAGGCCAACATGGAAGGGCCGTGGCTGACCAAGTTCGCAGATGACTGCAAACTGAGCACCATAATCGACTCTCCAGCCGACACAAGCATCCTCCAAAAAGGCCTCATAGAAACAGACAACTGGTGTCAGAGCCATGGCCTCAAGCTAAACACCAAAAAGTGTATAGTCATCCCTTTTGGCAAAAACAAAGTGTCCACAAATTACCACTTAGGTGGTAATCCATTAAGTACGGAAGAAATAATTAGGGACCTGGGGACCCAAGTTGATAGAAATCTCTCATTTGACAACCACGTGGCCAAAGTGGTTAGAAAAACATTTTATATAGCCCAACTAATCATGAAGGGATTCACATCTAGATCAGGGGAGGTCATCGTGCCTCTTTACTCATCCCTCATCATGCCCATAATTGAGTACAATGCCCCTTTTGGGATGTACCTTACCAGACACCTGCAGCAACTGGAAAGACCCCAAAAGTACATCACCAAGAGGATCAAAGGGCTCAAACAGATGCCATATGCTGCCCGGTTAAAGAAACGCCAGCTCTACTCAGTGTCATACCACCTGCTCAGAGGCGATCTGTGCCTGACATATAAAGCCATGTCCAACCCGGAATTAATGGACATGCTGCACCTCAGAAAATCCAAATCCCATCGAGCTATGCGCTCGAGAGACTTGAACCTCAGCACTGAAATAAATAGGACATGCTGGAGGGACAGATTCATAACCCAGAGGCTCCCTTCACTCTGGAATAAAATCCCAGTCCAGGTTAGGCAGATTCCCTCATTGACTCTCTTCAAGAGGAATCTTGATGAGTGGATGGGAGATCGTAGGTTTACCCCGGGTATCACTTCTGTGTCACTGTTAGACAGAGGGATAGTATACTAACCTCGAAAAAGGGCATAGCAAAATTAATTTAAAATGGGTGTCGAAAGCCAAACACACTCTGGCTAGGCTTATAAATGCCCTAGGGCAGATAGCCTAGTATGAACCTGTGAACCAATGAACCTATGAACCTATGAACAAAATCTCTAGATTCGCTACCAAGGCAAAATCCTCCTCCCATCACTGCACCTCCCTACACTCTTTAAATTGGCTTGAATTCCCTAATCAACTTGACTTCCTCCAAATCGTCACAGCCCACAAATTATTATTCCAGCCTACTAGCTGTCCTGCATTATCTAATATCCTACAACCATATACCACCCTTAGATCTACTCACCAAAACCTTATAACCATCCAAAAACTGAAGCGCCCAGCTGGTCAGCTTCTACTCTCCTTTTCCCTAGACAAAAAATGGAATGCCCTTCCCTCTACTCTGAGGACCTGTGACAATCCACACACCTTCAAAACACAACTTCATTCTTACCTGTTTCTTCACAGGAAATGTAACTGCACTCTTCAACTCATAGCTTCCAAGTTCTGCTCCTCCTTCTCTCCTGACTAACCTTCATACCTTCTTAATTTCTCTCATATACTTAGATTATAAATGTAACTAAACGGTGACATCCAGCCATTATGCTGTATGCCCGTCTTTCTCTTGAAAATTTTTTAATAGTTTTGCTGTCTTTACTGAATGATACCTGTTTTGACTGTAATAATACCTGTTGATTGTCATACTACCTGTTGATTGTTATACTACCTGCTGATTGCAATGCACATATTTTTCTTGTAATTGTCTATGTAATGTAACTTTGTATTGTGGAGCTTTTTTTCCCTGGGCCTCCACTGAAAATGGGCTCTCGAGCCCAGTGGACCTCCCCGGTCACCAAACTGGAATAAATAAATATAAATTATACATATATATATATATATATATATATATATATATATATATATATATATATATATATATATATATATATATATATATATATATATATATATATATGTATACACAGATATACATCTGCTGATAAAAATGGGAACATAACAAAAACATATATGTCCACATGCACCTTTACTGAGGTTGAGGCCTCAAACAACATACGTCTTGTACAAATAGGTATTCCCTCCCCACAGCCAAACATGTCTGCCCTGCAATACACTACCAACTGTTGCAGATCCCATAACCAGGACCTGACATGACATGGGCACAAGATGATAACAGTACTCCATACCACCTGTATTATGTACAGTCTGGCTCCCATAGGGAATGTACAATGTGAAAGCAATCATCATCTCTAGGATACATATACACAGACACATATATGCAGATACAGATATACATATTAATATATATATATATATATATATATATATATATATATATATATATTATATATATATATATATATATATATATATATATATATATATATATATATACATATATATACATATGTATATATATACATATATATACATATGTATAGGTACCATATGTGACTACACATACACACACAGAGAGATATGTATAGGAAGATACATATGTAGAAGGTGCACACAATATGGAACAGCCACTATACCTACAGATACCACATTACCAACTGGACACTGTATGAGCCACCCATACAAATGTCAATCATTGCCTGCAACATATACCCCCAGAGAGGTCAAAGGATATAACACCACACACACGTTATCATACATGGGAATGCTGTATTTGTGTACTATTACAGTTGTATATGCCATGTCATATAGCTGTTTAAACAATGACATCTATATAAACAGAGTAATGCAACTGTGAAACAGTTATACTAATACAGTAGTCTGGAAAGGTTTACATATGTTGCTGTCCAGGTTGAGGCCTTCAAGTAGTACAATAGTAAAGACAGACTGGGCTACAGGATACCAAACAATCAACAGTAAGTAATGCAGATGTATAGTCCAGTAGCCTCTGTTTACGCTCTGCACATAATCCCTAGGGGGGTAAGGACCTCAGATGACACAATGGGATGTATCTGTTACATAACAAGGCATAACTGACACCATCACAATCACACTGACAAACAGAACAGTCTCTATGGCAGGAGGCAGTAGGCCTGCATTTACCCAAGGTGGATTGTATGGCAATGTGCATCCAGATACCTTAAGGCAGCTTACCCCTGTTAACCCCATATGTAACAGCCTAGGTTAGTTATGGTGCATCCCCCCAGACTCAATAATACAGGGCCGTATACCACTGTTACATACACTGGCCTCTGGAGTGCATAAGGGCACACATGTATTGTGTAGCTGAAGCCCACACATATATGGACCCAACCCCACAGTATATGTGGGGGACACAACGGCAGTGGACTGATGGCAGGAATGGCAGCATGACATCCTCACAGCCCACTACATAATAACCCCTGACAGCATGTTATATGTGCAAAGCCTGGTATGTGGAAGGAGGACAGAGGCTGGAAAACATGCCCATGTGTGTAAAACTGTTGTCATACACTAAGCAATTCACTGGTGTTACAGGATAGTCTGCAACACACCCTTATTCAGGAATATGAAGTTAGAAATAGAAATGGATGCAGCCATGTATTGATACCAGTCAACACACACACTGCCAGTGATATATCTGACACAAAACCTGTGTGGTGGACAGACAAAACATAACAGGCACACCTCTGGCCATCAAGAGAATAGGCCCACAGTTGAGAGCTATGCAGACAGACTGCATTCCAAGTTAAACTAGTATGTACACACAAACCCTGTAATACCAGTGCTATACAATGCATACAACAAAACTACTCACACTCTGTCTGTAGTTCTGAAACCTCCTACAAATATGTAGCT
>NC_056732.1:1145276073-1145286073 GCF_019279795.1 Protopterus annectens | reverse complement strand
CTCTGTCCAGTCTGCAGATAGCTGTACAGGTAAGAGTTTCCTCAGCCACATAACACTGTCATGCCAGACATTAAATCATCTAGAACAGCCATATCCACACAAACCCTGTTAAACCAACATTACTTCAAATGTAGAACAGCAATACGTACATTCTCTCCCCATGTCTGGAACATCCCCCTCCTGGTTGTTGGCCTGTCTCTACAGTGTATGTTGTAAGAGGTATTTCCAACTACCCTCCGTGATGCTGTTTGTCATACACCCAAATGAAGTCCTGCACACAGTGAAGGAAAAGGGCCAACACCCACATGAGGTGCTTAGTTATAGGAGTGTTTTTCCATGCAATTGGCTATAGGAATGATACCATAGCTGTTCCACATGCAATTAGCAAGTGGGAGACTGCAATTCGTGCACAGGCCATCAGCTGATCATGAGCATTACTTACAAAACTCAAGCTGCTGCCTATGCAAAACAGATTTACTTTTCTATATCCACCAGAAAGAGAGAGACAGAGACAGAGTCAAAGTAAGAAAGGAAGGGATTAAGGGAGTAAGAGCTAAGCATGTTTGTGTATGATCCATGGGTGGAGAGTGGTATCTGGGTATTATAACTGTTGCATATAATGTTTATAAAGCCATACTGTCACTTAGTAATTGCACATGGCTGTACACATTTATGGCTGAGGATTGTCTACAACAACCTTTATAGCGTTTGAAAATGGTTGGCCTTGTAATGTGGACATTGGGACATATAGGTCCTCAATATAATGATGTAGCAAAACCCACACTGCAATGGATCCTGTCATTACACAATCATCCCACCACCCACACAGTATACTGATGGCATACACACAAACGCACACTTGCCAATATTAAGATTCAAATCTGTACCTGACTATGTATTGCTATTACAGTGTTACACAGTTATTGCACGTACCACAGAGCTTACATGTGGGAAAGCTGTCTAAAGGTACCTTTGTAGGTGAGTAACATCAGCAACACTGCTGAAAGAGGGATAAGGGAAGTGTAATAAGTGTGAATGTCCGCAAAATCAGGTGTCATCAAAGACACACACACACTCACACACACACACACACACACACACACACACACACACACACACACACACACACACACACACACACACACACACACACACACACACACACACACACACACACTCAGGGAAACACACACATTATCAGGATCAGGATTAGAAATCCTACCTAACTAGTTTGCTACACCACAGTAGTATGCAGTTATTGCAAGTGTTACAGAGCTTATATGGCTGAAATATCGCCAAAGGGTTATTTCAAGGTGAATGACATCAGCAGGCATGCTAAACTAGGACAATGGGAGTTGTAGTGAGTGTGAATGGCTTCAAAATCATTAATCTCCACACACACACACACACACACACACACACACACACACACACACACACACACACACACACACACACACACACACACTTGCCAGTACTGAGCTGCATAGATTCATTGCTTCACAGGTGTGTAGTAGGTGAATGGGCCCGAAGACTGTACAAGGCTAGGCAAAGGGAATACCTTGGCATCAGGCCACATGATAATAGTCTCCAGTGTGGCTCAGGGGTGTAGTCCCTGGAGTGGTCCCCAGAGGTGGATATTGTATTCACCATCCACTCATCTGGGTTACTATTGTGGGTGGCCAGTGATGTGCACTGCTTCCCATGTATGTGAGCTATATTCCATAACATGGACAGTGGTTGGGTTGTGCATATGTCCCAAATGCATGTTCTTTGAAATGTGGAAGTGTACTTGAGGTCTCTGGGGCATGCTGCGTGGACAGATTGTTATTTTCTGATGTAGTATTCCTGACCTCATGTGGTGAGACCTGGCTATGGAACAGAGGTCGTGCCTGCACCTACATTGACAGTATGATACCGGTATTCAGTGGAGTTAGTGGCGTCTGTCCATACAGGGCATGTGTATATGGCATGGTATTCCTTTTGTGGGTTACATTTACAGACTCTACAGTTGTTGCAGGTGTCCATTGGGGAACATAGCAAAAGGGCCACTGTAAGCATTTATTTGCCTACTGTGGGGATGGAACAGGGTGCCATGTCCTTTTACTTGCTGGATAACACACACTCAGCAGGAGATGTAACACATCACAGTACTTTCTGATGTCAGTGGCACTGTTGTGGTCAACAGGCATGTAGTCTGTTGCAATCACATTGTGGTTACTATCTGTGAGGCAATATGCAGGGAACTACCAGTATAGTGGTTGCTGCCTAGCCAAGTGTGTTTGTGTATGAGACATGGATGGAGAGTAATAGAAGGGTTGCCTATATTGTTCACCAATCCATAATGTCACATGTAGGGCTATGGATTGTCTACACTAGCCTCTCTGGTGTTTGACATCTGTTGTCCTTGTAAGGTGGACATTGTGACATATACTAGGTCTTCAACATAATAATTTAGCAAAACCCTCCCCACACTGTACCCTGTTATTACACAATCACAGCAACCCCCACACAGGATACTGATGACAGACACACATGCACACCAGTACTGAGATTCAAACTTCTCCCTAGCTATTTATTGCTGCTACATTCTATCACATTTATCACATGCGCCACGGAACTTATAGGATGGATGTTGTCCCAAGGTACTTCTAAGGTGAGGAACATCACCAGCCCTTGTAAATACTGGCATTGGGTGATGTAGTGGGTGAGTGAGCCCAAAAATAATGTTACCTTAAACGCACATTTACATTTAATAGGGATGAGGTACAAACCTCTATCTAGCAATCTTTACAGATCATTATGGTTGCACATTTACCACATGCACCACTGACCTGACATGGTTTAGAGTTGGCAACAGGTACTTCCAAGTTGGATGATATCTGCAGGACTGCTAACGTCAGGCTCTGAGATGTGTACTGGGTGTAAATGGGGCCAAAATCTTTGAGGTACACACACAAACACTTGCCATAGATGAGATTCAAGCCCATACCTGTGTAGTTACTGCTACTACATTGTTCCGCATTTATGGTAAGCACCATGGAGCTTACATGGTGGAGAGCTTTCCACATGTATCTTTGAAGGTGAATCACATAAGCAGCAGTGCTAAAGGAGGGGTAAAGGGAGAGTAGTAAGTGTGAATGTCCATAATATCAGGTATTATCAAAGACACACGCACTCTTTCACACAAACACACACAGTTTCACAGTTGCCATGTCTGGGATTAGAACTCCTACCTAAGTAGTATTTTACACTATAGCATTATACAGTTATTGCAAGCACCATGGAGCTTATGGGGCTAACCCTTCTCCAAAGGGTTATTTCAAGGTGACTGACATCAACAGGCTTGCTGACTTAGGGCAATGGTAGGTATAGTGACTGTATATGGCCTCAAATTTGCTCACCCCCCCACACACACACACACACACTCACACACACACACATGCACAGTTTCACAGTTGCCATGTCGGGGATTAGAACTCCTACCTAATAATTATTTTACACTATAGCCTTCCACAGTTATCACAAGCACCATGCAGCTTATGGGGCTGGCCTTTGTCCAAAGGGTTATTTCAAGGTGACTGACATCAGCAGGCTTGCTAAAGTAGGGCAATGGGAGGTGTAGTGACTGTGAATGGCCCCAAAATCATTTATCTCCACACACACACACATGCACACACATGCACACACGTGCGCACACACACACACACACACACACACACACACACACACACACACACACACACGCACACACGCACACACGCACACACACACACACACACACACACACACTCACACACAGTTTCACAATTGTCATGTCTGAGATTAGAAATCCTACCTAATTAATATGTCACACAATAGCATTATTTAGTTATTGCAAGCGTCACAGAACTTATGGGGCTTTGTCATGGCCAGAGGGTTATTTCAAGGTGACTGACATCAGGATGAGTGCAAACATGGGCAGTAGGAAGTGCAGTGTGTGTGTGAATAGGCCATAAACCATTCCTCTGGAAACACACACTCAACACTCAGTCACACATAACTTTACATTTGATAGGACTGGGTATACAAATGCTAGATGAATACTGATTTGTACTATCATGTTACACAGTTATCACCATCACCACATACACTATAGGGCTGGGGGCTACCAAAAGGGATGTCTACAGTGATTGGCATCAGCACAACATGTGATATTGGCCAATTGGATGTGTGGTGGGTAGTACAGGCCTCAAGATGGAAATCTCTCTGTCACTGTCTGTCTCTCTCTTCCCTACATCTCTGTGTGCATATGTTTGACATATTATAGTGTGTTGGCCTTGGATATGTGTGAGTATTCCTATCCAATGTGTGTGCAAAGCATGAATGGTGTGCAATGTGGTTTGTGTGCACAGACATCTGCAACTGACAGATAGGTATAGTCCACTGCTGTTGTCAGACATGGCCGTCATTTCTCTAAGTGTAGGAGCATGCTCAGTATCACCTTCTGTATTGAGTGTGTGAATCCATTCCAGGTAGGTTGTACTCCAGTCCAGGATTTGGTGTTCTACACCTACAGCTAGCGACCTGTTTCTGCAGGATATCTGTAGATAGGTTGACAATTTGGAGTCACAATGGGGAAAAGATAGTGGGATACTGTAACTGTTGTGTCTGTGCTGCTTGTGTTACATGGTTGGTGTTATCAGAGATATTCAGACATATGTACTGTTTTACACTGTGATGTATTATGTCATCAACTACTGACAGATATACTTATTTGCTCACAGTTATTTCCTGGGAAATACAAGATGAATGAAGCTGTGTCCAGTATTGTGGTCTGCAGCCTACATGTTCTTGCGCACTCATGCCATTCTAGAGAGGTAGCTGCAGACACCTGCTGATGGGTCTGTGTAAATGGTCCAGCATCTTGGTACTGTGGTGGCTGAGGATCCCCTGGTTGTAATTATATCAGCATAACAGCATGGCCATATCCTGCTGTGCCCATACCTCTCAGCTGTACAGATTCACTCAGGTTACCCATAGGCAGGGGTTATATATCTGGTCAGTTCCCTTTCACATTGTGGTTTTGAGCAGGTTTGTAGCCCCCCATTACTGGGTTTGTAGGCAGGGGTAGTATGGGCACACATCAGAGTTTCAGACTTCACACACTCCATGACATCCATGCTTCTACACCCTTCCACTCTGTTATTCTATCCTCTTCCTAACATTACGCGAGCAATATCTGAGAAGTATCCCTATAGTTGTCCCTTCATCCCAGCGGTATTTAAAGGTTGGACCACAGTTCATGCAGTAGGACATGGTGGGCATGCTACTGGGATTTGTCAACATGGCCTTCCATTTGTGTTCTGTGGACTGCCTTAAGTTGTTAGTTTGGACTCCATGAGATAACATACATTGGCAGTATGGGTGAAGCACAGGCCTTTGACAGAGGACTGTATGGCAATTAGTAGTGATGCAGGCCAACTGTAGCAGGCCAGTGCATTTTATCACTCCTACATTCCCAGGCTGTGAGCCACTGCATTCCCCTGGGGTGACAGGGTAAGTGTGCGAGGTGTTAATGGCAATAATTCCAGTCCAAATTAATCCATTGGTATGGATGCTGGCAGGGTGCTGCTGACAGCTAGGGTCACAACTGCATGGGACACCTCTTCAGCATGCTGCATTCTTTGGGTATTCCCATACAGATGTGGGGGTCATACTGTACTCATTATCAACAACAGCGATATGACCTGTGATAAACCTGTGGCTGATGGTGGGATGAGCTGAGTCCATGTGTGATATGGAAGCTTCTTGCAGCTAACTCACAGATATACCTGGGACATTCCCCTTATGCTGCCTTGTGCAGGGACATAGTCAATCTCTCATTACTTCATAACTGTGCCTTTTGTGGTCTGCCAGTGATTGGCTAGACTACATCAGTATTCCATACTACACAGACAACTAATGTGCTGCTAACCTGTATGTACAATTCCAAAATTGTGTGCAGTTGATAGTTACATTTTATGTACTTTGTCTAGGGAACTTCCACCTGTGTACTGTCTGTATGCCTGACCCACATTCATGGCATATCAATTTTTCAGATGGTGACAGATATTGACATCTGGACAGTGAGTATGCATTACTGCTGAAGATGCATTGTGGTTGGCACTGCAGTTGTCAGAACATGGCCCTGTCATCAACTGTACTGGCCATAGGCCACCAAGACACAACCCTCCATGCCTATATGCTGACCACTTCCATACAATCTAGAACACACAACAACCTAACACACGGGCCCCTACATATTATACACATGCAACAACTGATCCTGTAAATTGGGCCAGCTCAGGTCATCTGTGCTCCACTGTTATTAAACCCACATGTACATGTTACTGTATTTCTACATAGGATTGAGTGGGGGGGGGGCACACCTGACGACTTTAAACATTTGCTATGACTGTACTGGTATTTCAGGTACCCTGTTGGCTTCCATTTCATTTTGTATTCTGACCTATCATGCAGACTGGAGGCATATCAGTAGTGTACAGATCTTAGGTTTTATTGACCTACATTTCATTTTCATACTTCTTACCCTTCAGAACTAACACACAACTGTCAGAACTGTTGTAGTCTGTCTGTGCAGCTCTGGACGGGGGCTGTTCACTATCACCTTCAATTGGAGGCCTTAGCCCAGCATTTCTTTATTGTCATCTACACCTGTCCTGCTGGCTGAGGCTGGTGCTGGGTATGTGAGCCTCACTGACATGTATGTGTGTGTCCTATGGACACACATTTGGGCCACCACATGTACTGCAGTGAGATTTGTCACCTTGTCTAGTACTGCCTAGTATGTTGACACCAGTATTTGTTATGGATTTCTTGCTGCTCATATAGGTATCCACTATCTGCTGCCATCCCATTCAGCCACCCGATTCCCTTGCATACTCACATTCATACCATAGATACAAGTAGCAGAACATACTACTCCATTCAGCAATTGATAGGAAGAGTGATTTACCTTGTAGCTGTGCCAATATTGAGGATGGTGCTGAATGGCTGACTATGATGGATGCACATAATACACTCCTTATACATGGTAAAGAACAGGTAGTGTCACGTTTGGCATCCCTTTTACTGTATGTGTGAGGTAGAGAGAGGTGTCATTCCCTGGGTCTCTACCATGTCAGTGTATGTGCTATGCATTGCATCTTTGCCAAAACCTGGGCATATTGGGCATGCCTCCTTCTGCCTACATGGGCAACCTCAGGTGGTTCCATCTCTGAGTCCCTCTATGCCTGTGATGGCCTTGGCAATGGTGGGTGGCTGTGTGGCTCTGCCCCATGCTGTTCCTGCTGCAGCTGTTTCCGCATGATCATATTGTGTAGCATGGCACATACAATGAAAATTTGTATACACATAACTGGAGAGTACTGCAAGGCTCCACTGGATATGTCTAAGCACCGCAACTGTGACTTGAGCATCCCAAACACATGCTCTGTTATGATTCTGGTTTGTGCATGTGCCTCATTTTGGAGTTCTTGTTCGGGTGTGTGTGCATTTCTCATGGGTGTCATCAGCCATGGCTCCAGTGCGTAACCAGCATCCCCCACTAGGTGGCCATATGGGATATCCCCACTGGCAAATTTCTGGTACAGCTGTGTCATATGCCAGATGTGGGAGTTGTGATAGCTTCCAGGGCTGATAGCACACACATTCAAGATAATGCCATGGGCATCTCACATGATCTGGCAGTTGATGGAAGGGATGCCCTTGCAGTTTATGTAGACCCTACCCTGCTCACCAGGTTGTCCTTTGATGTGCATGTGTGTGCAGTCTATAGCACCCACTACCTCATGGTGTTCTACTATTTTGTGGAAGAGACTCATATTGCTAGTCAATGCCTCACGGGTGTTGAGGAAATATATGTGCTCACTGGCATGTGCTGACATGGCATCCAAAAACTGGTTGAGTACTCTGGATGCTGATGCCTGTGAGATCCCCATGATATCCCCAGATGGTCTTTGGAAGGTACCTGTGGCTAGTATTCTTAACCCTACACATACCTTGGTATCCACTGGGATGGGTTCTCCTCTGTTGGTTCTGTGTGTGAGGCATGGCTGGCATAGCTCAACAGTTTGCTGTAAAATGTCCCTGTCCACCCTATAGTGCTCCACTATCTCCAGCTCATGTAGACCCTGGTAGGTTACCCTGGGTTTGTACACTCTTCTCCTCCTCCTCACTGTGGGTTGGTTGTCAGCATTCACATCCTCACCACACTCAGTCTCTTCCACATATTGATGTATGAGAGCAACAGCAGCCCCTAACATTTTGTTAGTTTTGTCAGGTAAAATTTCCCCATCTGTGTACACCGGTGGTGTAGAATGTGTGGGAAAAAACAGAGTGAAAGGTGTTTGCATAGTTTATAGTAGTGTGCTGGGCTGGGCTGTTGCATGTGTAATTGGCTGATTCTGATACATTTCACCAGCTGTGCTAGTTCTCTTTGATTGCCTTCTTACTGCTGTTTTACCTTCCCATTGCCTTCCTGTTTAAGCCCCGAGGTGCACCACTCATATCCAGTGTTCAGAAGTGAACAGAGCTGCTATTTCTTGTGGTTTTTTTTTGTTTGTTTAAAACCCGGTGCACACCATGCACACCAGTTTAGGCAATGTAAACATTGCAAGGCACTCTCAGACACCTCCCCCTTCCTTAGCTGTGCTCAGCTAAAGGCAAACACAGGCTACAGAGCTCCAATAAGCTTACAGCATGCATGATACTCCCCCTCATGAGGTCAACTACCTCTTATACTTGTACGATGGTGTTGCTGCACCTACATGGTTGGGTGCAAGCTAACACTGAGAGGAAATCTTTGATTCAGTATCAATCCCCATCATTTGCATAAACCAGAATGCTAATTTATAGTTACCACACTTACACTGAGCCTAAAAAATGAAAGTTACTTTTTATAATTCTGCAACTATTGCCCATGCCAATGGCCATATATTTGGCCACTAACATGCCTACTGCATTAAATACATGCTTTCTTTAGAGCTGTCATGCCTCCGTTTTGTAATTTGCAGAAATGTATTCGGTTAGTAACCAAACACATTTCTGCAGGTTACACTATTCCTGCACAGATGCCTGCCTGCTTTCTGGATCACTAATTCACCTCATTTGCATGGTTTTCACCAGCAAATGGGGTAATTAGCATAGAGCAATTGTGTCTGTGCAGGAATAGTGTAGGAGCGCTCATGCATGTCCTGGGAGCTCATTCCTGGATCGCTCGTTGGCCATATAGCGTGCAGCAGCTCTTGCACTATTCCTGCATACCGTGCAGAAGTTGCTGAATACTGAGGTAAATCTATGAGGTGTGCTGCAGTTTATTTAAAAGAGGGCAATGGCCTAGTGGGATTAACCCATCAATTAAAAATAAATAAATAAATAAGCAAACAAACACATAAATAAGTAAATTGGTAACATATGTTTTTATTTTTCGGTGCAAGTCTGAGCTTCTTTGTATTTTGCGTGTTGAAAATTATTAGATTCCTTGTGTTTTATTCTGGACATTGCAATAATGCTAGGGTGCTTAGGTTTTGCATTTTCTTGGTATAATAATGATTATTAATATTCCTTTTGTTATTTTGATGGAACAACACTTTTGTAATATTGAATAGAGCAGCATAATTTAAAATATTGTGCAGCCCCCTTCAGTTTAAAGTTATTCCCCCGGATTTACTAATCTTCGATGCAGGACTAGCGTAGTCCTGCAAGGAAGTGGCCGTTTAGGAGTAGGATGGCAGCGCGCAATGCATATTACTGAAGGCGCACTGCCTGAGCTCCTAATCTTACATGGCACATGTAAGAATGCAGGGGGTGTGTCTGAGAGCAGAGCTTTCAGAATATACATGCCCCCACAATGAAGAACAGCAGAAAGGCCAAAGGAATGGGCGAGACTGCTCATAGGTGTCCACATACCCCCAACAAGATCCCCCCACGTGTACAAAAGCAATAATAAATACAAACC
>NC_056732.1:1145268573-1145271073 GCF_019279795.1 Protopterus annectens | reverse complement strand
CAACTGGTATTTTCCTGTAGTTCGCATTACATTCCTAGTCAGTGCTGTTATCTGTACCTTACAAGTATTAGTACACTACCCTATTGCCTTACTTTGGACAGTGGTATGGCTGTCGACAACTATATACATGAACTGGTTTTACCTGCAGTATACACCTCTTACCTGGTATACCTGTGGAGGAATTGTTTGTTAACACTAACTAATTGTTTCTGCACATGCTCCCAGATTCCAGGCTGATGTTATGCACATACCTGTTCATCTCTTTTTGCACAGACTTTGGGCATGTCTTGACCACATGCAGGTGAACTGGGACATAGTTTGACTATTGCCCTCTTAAACCTTTAGTGAATTACAACACTCTTATACAGGATTTCCTAGACAGTTACATTATGTAGCACAGTGTGGGTGACAGTGATGAGTGATACCTTATTATTCAGAGAAACTGCAATGCTCATAATGCCATACAATGCCAGAGTAAACAGTAGCATTACAGGGTATCAATATTTTATTTCTAGGCACAGTGTTCACATCTGATAGACCTGTGGGAGCAATGTTTGTTAGCACTACCTGAATGTTGCCACACAAATTACCATATTCTACATTAGTATTATGCTCATACATCTCACTCTGATACTGTACACACTCTGGTCACAGCTTGACAACATGGTGGTATAGATGAGACATACTTGGCTTATTACTCTCATAACATTTTGGGGAGTTGCTAGAGTGACAGGTTTGTTCTTATAGATGTGTGACAATCAGTTATATTTCTTGTTTGCTGTCCAAATGTCTGGGATCATTTCACTAATTTCCTAGGGGGACAGGCAGCAGATATGGGCCGATTTCCAGGACATTCTGGACATATCTCTACAGTTGTGGGGTGTGATTCTGTATGCCGCCTACTACCACTCCCAGGATTCAAACCATGGCTGTGTGTGCTAAAAATACAGCAGTTCACATCTCAGTTGAGTGTGCCTTTGGACTATGTTGTCTGTCTTTTTAATGTTTTCTATCTATGCCTCTCTCATTTGTACTGTATAGTCATATGCAGACATTCCTACACATTTTATTTATGTTGCACAGTGTGGGTAACAGTGCTTAATACAGCAGTATTTTTAAGTGATTGCAAGTCCACATTACCGTATGATACCAGAGTAAACACATGCAGTCCAGCAGTTAGATCTTTATTGTCTGGATATTATGCTTTTATTTACATACAACTTATATGAGACTCTTACTGCCATATTCTCTGGTGTATGCAGTACATGCCTTAAACAATACAGGTTTTATACAGGCAATTAATTTACTACTACTTTTAGATTTATTTCATATGACAGTACATGCAAGAGTATTACTAACTTGCCTCGCATCGCAACCGCTCCAAGCGACATCCATGGACCTCCTGGTTTGTAGTCCACTCACTTGCCGCTGTGAAGGACATAAGAGGAATATTTAGCCATACCTAATAATAATATACATGAGCTGGCAATTATTAAACAGGTAGTGGACTGATACTTACACACATCTGGGACCTCCCCTGCCCTCCTAGCCTCTTGAATCCACTGAGCGAAGAGATCTCCCTTTCGCCGCTTCATGTTGGCATAGTATTGCCTGACCTGCTCACCAGTTCAGGGTGCCAGTGGCACTGGTGAGGTCATGGGCAAGACAGTCCTAGGCTTCCGCTTCATATTGGGAACCCTGGTACTGGTCCTGCAGCAGTCTCTGGTCGTGGTCTTTCACAAGGAGTCCTGCCATGTCTCTGGACTCCTGGATGTCCCAGCGCTGCACCCGAAAGCACACACCCTCTCCCATTCCACACATACTACCTACAAGGGGAAGCTACAACCAGTTATGAGATGTATTCCTGCCTGCTGGGTTTAAATAGGGCCAATTTCCTGCATTTTGCTGGTTTGATTAGATGGTTTCGAAAAGGCTAAGCTATGGGCAAACCTGCTTACCTAAGGTTGGCATTGCTTAAAGGGGTATACCAATGGGCAGACTGAGTTAGCTGGCGTACACATTGCTTACACCTACTAAGCTGGGCTGTGCAATGCTTAGCATTGCTTAATATTTAAGTTGCATTATATTTGCTTTCAGGCATTGATTTATTATTCATTACATGTTATATATGTGTTTGGTATTCATGACTCATGTGTACGTACACTGTATGGGGTCCTTGTGTTTATTAGAGGATACCAACACTTTATTACAATGACACTTCCCATCTGGGCTTAATGCAGTACTCCAGTTCACATATTTATGTTATGTAGTAGGTTATACAACATAAAGCTGTATATAAATTCCTTTCACATGTTCAGTTTGAATTCCCTATAGTGAGGATCTGTTTGGTGATGCCACAATCCTATGTACTGCTGTGATGGCTAAGTGGGTAACTAATGTGACTATTGTGTATAGGGTCCCGGGTTCAAACCCTCCAAAGGCTGTTTATTTTCTTTCTGGCCAGAACAGCGGCTGATGCATACAGAGTGCTTAAGGCACT
>NC_056732.1:1145203573-1145263573 GCF_019279795.1 Protopterus annectens | reverse complement strand
CATCAGTGCAAAGTTTCAATGCCTATCACACATTCAGGGCTACCATACTAGGCACAGGCATTAAAGGCTGTGATGTATTGATATTTGTAACAAAAAAAAAAAATCACCTCCAGACTAGTTAGACAAGATAGCAAACTTCACTACGTCGTACTCACATCGTGGTTAACTATAGGAACACCTCTATATCCCCCTCAGCCCATAACTCCTATATAAAATATATGCTGTTCCTATACATTAGGCCAAACAGTATTCTACTATGGGACTTCAATTAACTCTCCATTAACTGGGAGATAAGTACAACCTATAACACGTATGCCCACAGATTTCTAGAATTCATCAATACAAACTGTCTAGACTAGTTAGTCAGCAACCCAAACAGGGATGATAAAATCATGGACTTAGCCCTCCCCAATATGGGATAACTCTGCTCCCTGTCAATAATGACTCATTTCCCTAGTCAAACTGGGCAGCAAATCAGTCACACTCATATTAATACTGAATCCAGAAGCATGCTCCCGTACCTCAGTATTCAGAGATTATACGAAGACTGATCTACCAAAACTGAGTGATGACCTGACTAAATTTATATCCTCTTCCGATATGATGACCCCACAACTTATGCAGAATCATTTACTGCCAAATTCCATGCATGTATGAATAGCTGCATAGATGCATTTGTCCCCCTCTGAAGTAAATATAATGTCAAAATTAAAAATAAATCCCTATAAAAATAGGATCTGTAATAAAAATAACACCACCAAAAAAAACTCATTGCATGTACAAACAAATGTAACTCTCAATGTAAAAGTCTTGCTAAACTAATAAGGAGCTCAGGACCCTGAGCAAATCAACCAAAGCCAGATATGAGGCAAAAATTGCCATCCATGCAAAGGACAACAATAAAGCCATCTTTAAATATGTTAGAAACCACAGAAACAATGCCCTGCAGTACGCTGAGCTAATTGTAAATGATATTGCATACTCAGACCAAGAAAACACATGCAATCTACTAGCAAATAAATGTAGCTCTAATTTCATCCCCCTGTCCCTCCCTGCATTCCCAGATTTCATACTTGCATCTATACCTTCTCAAATCTCCCATAAACAAGTCCTAAAGGCACTATCCAAGGCAAATTAAACTGTTTCTTCTATGAAATACCAGGCTGCTTACTGACCATCCCAAAACAGAACCTTTCAGACCTCCTGCAGAGGCCCATTCAATTGCAACCTCAAGCACGTGTTGTGCTGGATGAATGGAGGGCAGCAATCATCACCTCCTTGCACAAAGTTGGGAAGTCAAAGGACATGGGAAATTATAGACCCATAAGTCTGACCAGACTCATCTGTAAAACTAAGGAAAGGGTCATAATGGAATTCATAAATAAAGACAAGGTAAGACACAAACTATGGACCCAAGTCAGTTTGAATTTGTTAGGGTAGATCCTTTCTACGTAACCTAATTGACTTCTTTGAGAAGGTCACTGAAGCAATAGTTGATGGCAAGGCAGTACACACTGTGCATGTAGACCTCACAAGGTCAATCAACACCATCTCACACTCAGGTATCATAGATAAACTATACCAGCTAAAAGTTAATAACTGTGTAACCAAGTGGATGGCAAACTGGCTCAGAAATAGAGACCAGGAAATTAGAATGGGGGGATCTGCCTTCTGCTGAAGACTTGCCGCAAATGGTGTACCCTAGGGGTCCGTCCTTCTGCCACTTCCCAATCAAAACTACTGTTATGATTTATGGATGACCAGGTTTGCAGATGATTGCAACCTTGGTGCCATTGCAAAGTCCACAGAGGACACCAAGATCCTTCAAGTGGGCCTTTCCCAAGCCAATAGCTGGTGTCAAAGCCATAGACTAAAACTGAATGCAAAGAAATATATAATAGTATCCTTTGGCAAGCAAGATGTCTCTTGTAACTATCACATTGACAACTCACTCTTGAAAATTAAAGCATTAGTTCTGGACCAGGGGCAGAAAATTAAAGCATTAGTTCTGGACCAGGGGCAGAAAATTAAAGCATTAGTTCTGGACCAGGGGCACTATGTAGACAATGAGCTGTTCTTCAATCACCATATATATCCACTATTGTAAAGAGTGACTATTTATTGACACAGATTATAACTAAGGGTATGTTGTCCAGGTCCAGGGATGTGATCATTCCACTCTATTCCACCAATCATCTGGCTGATCATTGAGTACAATGCCCCTTATATGTACCTGTCTAAACATCTGACACAGCTCAAATGCCCACAATACTTTCTTAGTAAGAAAATCAAGCACATAAATCATATAAAACTATGTGGACAATCTCAAGGCCTTGTTCCCCTTTTCAGCATTATGCAGGCTACTGAAGAGCAATCTCTGCTTTGCATACAAAACCTCAAAATACTGTATCATGTCAAACCTATTGCACATTTGTGAGATCAATGGGGGCATAAACACTTGTGCAAGAGATCTAAATCTCTTTTGCTACATAAATAGAACATGTTGGATGGGTTCATTATCTATCACAGAGAATACCACTTTTTTTAATCATCTTTCTCTCTCTCCACATACAGCAAAGTTCTTCTCTTACACAATTCAAACATAATCTGCATGAATGGACATGTAATGGCAAATTTCTCCCTGCTTTAGCACCCTTGTCCCTCATAGATGGAGTAATATATAAATGTTCAGTTCATCTCTGGGTTACCCATAATTAAAATATAAGGACAAAAATTTCATGGGAATGTATGACCATGCTTCTAAAGAACTTCATACAGGTGATTTCTTTAGTACTATTAACTTATAAAAAAGGGGGATAGCGATATTAGTTCTTCTAGAATTCTGGCTGATTGTCATTCAAAGGGGATCCAGTATTTGTCTGCCTGGGAAGACATGATTGACAAACCACAATGCTTTGCCAGAGATGGTCTGCACCTGTCACCCCTGGGATTCAGGTTACTGGCTAAAACTCTTGCCACCCCTATAGTGCCTTTTTAGGCAAGGTTCAAAGGATAAAACCACCACCGTAACAGATAGAAGCAGGCAAAATCTGAAGGTAATGCTACTCAGTGCTAGAAGTCTAAACCTCAAAATGCACTCTCTCGAGGCACTCCTAAAAATGGAGAACATCGATATCTGTGCAGTAACTAAGACCTGGTTCAAGGCTCCAGAGAGCACCCCTGCAATACCAGGCTACAATTCTTACAATACTTTTCAGCCACAAAATCAGGACCGAAACACTAAAGGTGGAGGAGTGTCCATATTCACCAAGGATATTCACACCTCCAGGCTAGTTGCCCAACACAATACATCTGAAATTCTCCAGGTGCAACTAACACTAGGTAAGACAGCAATCCAAATTGCAGCTTGCTACAGATCCCCAACCATGCCCCATGATTCTCACTACACTTTTCTAAACATACTGGAAAATATTAAGATACAACCAAACATCCTAATACTGGGTGATTTCAACTACCCTGCCATTAATTGGGAAAACTACTCAGGTACCAACTCCTTTTCCCAACGGATCTTGGAATTCATAAATTCCAACGCCTTGGATCAACTAATCCATTGTCCCACCAGAGACTCCAATATCCTAGACCTGGTCATTACCAACATGGGAGATAGATGCTCCACACCAGTGGTCACCCCCTCATTGGTCAGGTCTGACCATAAGCAAATCACCCTTGACATCCACATCCCACCCCCACCGCCCAGTAAGGAAACCTCCTTAAAAAAAACTTCTCCAAAGCCAACTTCAAGCTACTGAAGTCAGAAGTGACAAACTTCACAACACCCATGCAGATGGGATCTGGAAGTTCGACTGCAGAATCCTACACTAAGGCACTGTATGAGCACATCCACTCATGCATGAATCGTGCCATCCCAAATAGAACCAAGATGCTCTTCTCCAAAAAAATGAAGCCAATCTGGTGGTCCCCTGCTATAAACAAACTATACAACAGAAGGAAGAAACTGTTGCAAAAAAGGGGAAAATCCCAGGATGCAAAAAACTCCCTCACCAGCCTCAGTAAGAAGCTGAGATCCCTCATAAAATCCTCAAAAGCTAGTTATGAAAATAAAATTGCCAAAGATTCCAAAGACAACCACAAGGCATTCTATAGTTATGTCAAGAATCTAAATGGCAATGCTCAGATCTGCTCTGAGTTAGAACAGAATGGCATTAAATATACTGATCCCAAGGATATTGCCAACATCCTGGCAGATCAATTTAGTGCCAACTTCACCCCACTCTCACCCCCTAAAGGGCCCATCTCAATACCAAAAGATTGCCAAATTCTGATTATCACGGCCACACAGGTAGAAACCGCACTCTCCAAAGCTAAGAATACAGCATCCATGGGACCAGATGACATCCCAGGCTGTGTACTACATGAACTACAAAATGAACTGGCACCTCACCTAAGTGTCATGTTTAATCATAGCTTCACCTCATTCTTCGTGCCCACTGAGTGGCGGACAGCTACAGTTATCCAGCTCCACAAGGAAGGATCCACCTTGGATCCCGGGAACTACCGTCCCATCAGTCTGACAAGCCTGATTTGCAAGGGCATGGAACGCATTATCATGGAACTTATAAACAAAGACATTGGCAACCTTCAAACACTGGACCCCACCCAGTTTGGGTTTGTGAAGGGCCGATCTTGTCTCCTGAATCTGATTGACTTCTTTGAATCAGTCCCCAGAGCTGTGGACAAGGGTAAGGCAGTCCACACAGCCTATCTGGACCTTGCCAAGGCCTTTGACACCATCCCCCACTCTGGAATCATAGATAAACTTACTAAGCTGGGCATAAATCCCTACATCACTCGATGGGTTGCTAACTGGCTTACTGACAGAACCCAGACAGTAAAAGTAGCTGATTTCAAATCCAGCTCCAGACAAGTGACAAGTGGAGTACCTCAGGGTTCAGTCCTGGGACAACTCTTGTTTGGCATCTACTTCTCTGAAGTACAGGCCAACACTAAGGGACTCTGGCTAACAAAGTTTGCAGATGACTACGTACTGGGAGCCATTATTGAATCCCCAAATGATGTGGATATTCTACAAAAGGGCCTTATAGAAACATATGCCTGGTGCCAGAGCCATGGGCTCAAGCTTAATGCCAAGAAATGTATAGTTATCCCCTTTGGAAAAAAACATGTACCCATAAATTACCACATAGGTGGCAGGACACTAAACATCAAAAGTGTGATAAGAGACTTAGGGACACAGGTGGACAGTGGTCTCACTTTCGATAACCACATTGCCACAACAGTCAGGAAATCCTTCTATGTGGCACACCTCATCAATAAGGGCTTTTCATCCAGAAAAAAGGAGGTCATTGTCCCACTGTACTCATCCGTCATTAGACCCATTATAGAGTGTAATGCTCCGTTTGGTATGTACCTCACAAGACATCTGCAACAGCTTGAAAGGCCACAGAAATACCTCACTAAAAGAATCACAGGCCTAAAGCAGATGCCATATACTGACCATCTAAAAAAACTCCAGCTATACTCTGTGGCATATCGTCTACTCAGAGGCAATCCCTGCTTAACATACAAGGCCATGTCAAACCCTGAGCTGTTGGACATGCTCTACTTAAAGAAATCCCAATCCCTCAGAGCCACATGCTCCAGGGATCTAAACCTTGTCATCACAATGAACAAAACATGCTGGAGGGATAGGTTCCTGACCCAGATACTCCCCATACTCTGGAATAGACTGCCCATACATATCAAGCAGAGCACCTCATTGGCCCTCTTCAAAAGGAACCTTGATGATTGGATGGGAGATAGGAAATTCACCCTGGGGATCATGTCAGCCGCCCTGCTAGACAGGGGCCTGGAGAAGTAAATATTGTGGGAAGAAATATCCAGGGAATTGTTATGGCTAGGCTTGCATAGGCCCTAGGGCCGATAGCCTAGTACCAACCTATGAACCTGTGAACAGGTTAGTCACTACCTATGAACCTATAACTAGTTGTCCACATCTTATTCCTAAAGTTTACTTCAGTAGCAGTGTGTGTGTGTGTGTGTGTGTGTGTGTGTGTGTGTGTGTGTGTGTGTGTGTGTGTGTGTGTATGTGTGTGTGTGTGTGTGCGTGTGTGCGTGTGTGCGTGCGTGTGTGTGTGTGTATCTATGTGTGTTTGTTTATTCTTAGAGGTGTAATATGTGGTTAGTTTGCCCTTGGTTTTGAAGGTTGAATGCAAAACTCTCACCCGAGGTGATTTTTTTAGGACTATTAACTTATAAAAAAGGGGGATAGAGATATTAGTTCTTCTAGAATTCTGGCTGATTGGATGTTTATACCTTTAGTTTCAATTAGTTTAAGGGTTTAATGCATAAACAATATATTAAAAATAAAGAGAGAAGATAAATAGTGAAACAGCATTTCACTCTTTGCACCCCTATACTTTCTTAGGTCCCTCTTCCCTCTTTATTGTAGATTGGTGAGTGGGGTTCTACACAACTTTAACTTAAGACTTTATGCAGAAGCCAGCTATTCCTTTTTTTTTTTTTTTTGGTTAGTTGTTCAATAGCAGTCCTAGATAATAATAGAAGCTTGTGGAGTGCAATTGCCTCCCAGGCTAAGACAATCCTCATATAATTTGCAGCCAAAAGGTTTCATCAGCTGGAAGTTTCCCTTCAGAACCTATCTAAGAAGGGTTATATTTGTCCAACATATTCAGTAGTGCAGAGAATCTGAAATGAAGACGCTGAAGCAGACATCTTGTAAAGTTTCACCAGAATGTCAAGAGAAAGGGCAACTCATGGCTATTTGGTCAGGTAATGAGTCACAACTTGACTGTTCAAATGAGAGTAGCTTACACAGGCAGTCTGTCGATGAGTATCTGGGGGTATAGGTGTCTTGACTCAGTAAGCGAGGTTTAGGCCTTTGATGTTAAAATAAAGAAGGATTTGCACAGTGTTCAACAAGTGGCTAGCTTAGGGGCCTGTGACAACAATGTAGAGGCAATTTGTCCTAGTGACCTGTTGTTTTCATAATTTCTATTGGTATGTGAGCAATTGGACTAGGGAGTGCTGGATATTAAATTATTCTCGGTAGAGATTTAGCTACATGTTCTAATGCTCAAGGCCATTCCCTTTATTTGGCAGCTCTCTCAGCTCTAAGTTGAGATGAGGAGCAAAAAAAAACTCCTTTTGGCTTTAAAACTGGATCAAACTGCTTGCTAAATTTGTAGCAGGCAATTGCTAAAGTTTATTTGAAACATGAAGCTCTAAAACACTGCTGTTGCTACAGTTTATACCACACATAGAGGGCTAAGCTTCTCCGTTCATAGGTTCATAGGTAGGTACTAGGCTATTGGCCCTAGGGCCTATATAAGCCTAGCCAAACAGTACCCTGGCTTTTGCCACCCAAGAAAATAATTTTCCTGTGCCCCTGTCAAGCAGAGCCACAGAAGTGATCCCCAGTGTGAATTTCCTATCTCCCATCCAATCATCAAGATTTTTCTTGAAAAGTGCTAATGAGGAGCTGTGTTTGATATAGATAGGTAGTTTGTTCCAGAGTATGGGAAGTCTCTGGGACAGGAATCTATCCCTCTAGCATGTTCTGTTTATTGTGATGACAAGGTTTAGGTCCCTAGAGCATGTAGCTCGGAGGGATTGGGATTTCTTTAAATGGAGCATGTCCAACAGCTCTGGGTTTGACATTGCTTTGTATGTTAGGCAGAGATTGCCTCTGAGTAGGCGATATGCGACAGAGTAAAGCTGGAATTTTTTGAGACATTCTGCGTAGGTCTTCTGTTTGAGGCTGGTAATCCTCTTTGTGAGGTATTTCTATGGCCTTTCCAGTTGTTGTAGATGTCTTGTGAGGTACATACCAAAAGGGGTGTTGTACTCTATAATGGGTCTAATGAGTGATAAGTAGAGGGGAGCAATGACCTCTTTTTTCCTTCTGAGAAACCTTTTATGATGAGGTGTGCCACGTAGAAGGATTTCCTGACTACTTTGGTAATGCGATTATCAAAGGAGAGACTACTGTCCACCTGTGTCCCAAGGTCTCTTATCACACTTTCGGTGTTAAGTAGACTACTGCCTTTGTGGTAGTTCATGGGTACAGAGTTTTTACCAAAAGGGATGACAGTGCACTTTTTGGCACTGAGCTTGAGGCCATGGCTTTGACACCAGGCATCTGTCTCAGTGAAGCCCTTTTGTAGAATGTCCACATTGTTAGGAGTTTTGATTATGGCTCCTAGTTTGCAGTCATCTGCGAACTTTGTTAGACAAAGACCTTCTGTGCTAGCCTGTACTTCAGAGAAGTAGATATCAAACAGGAGAGGACCTAGGACTGAACCCTGTGGTACTCCACTTGTCACTGGTCTGAAGTTGGATTTAGAGTCTGCTACTTTCACAGTGTTGGTACTGTCAGTGAGCCATTTGGCAACCCATCTTGTGACATAGGGATTTATACTTATCTATATCTATAATTCCAGAGTGGGGGATGGTGTTGAAAGTCTTGGCGAGATCTAGATAGGCTGTGTGAACTACTTTAATCTCATCGACGGATTTGGTGACCGCTTCAAAGAAGTCTATCAGGTTTAGGAGACATGATCTGCCTTTTACAAACCTGAACTGGGTAGGGTCCAGAGTTTGGAGATTACCAATGTCATTGTTTATAAGTTCCATGATGATACATTCCATAGCCTTGCAGACCAGGCTCATAACGCTAATGGGGCGGTAGTTCCTGGGGTCCGTGGTGGCTCTCCCCTTTGTGGAGTGGGATAACTGTTGCTGTGTGCCATTCAGTGGGCACAAAGCCTGAGGTGAGGCTATGATTGAACATGGTACTTAGGTGAGGTGCCAGTTCATTCTGTAGTTCATGTAGAACGCAGCCTGGGATGTTGTCAGGTCCCATGGATGCTGTGTTCTTGGCTTTGGAGAGTGCGTTTTTTACCTGTGCAGCTGTGATTACAGGAATTTTGCATTCTTCTAGTATAGAGATGGGCCCTTTAGGGGATGAGAGAGGGGTAAAATTAGCACTGAACCTATCTGCCAGGATGTTGGCAATATCAGTTGGTTCTGTATATTTAGTGCCATTGTGCTGTAACTCAGAGCAGATCTGAGTGTTGCCATTGAGATTCTTGATATAGCTATAGAATGCTTTTTGGTTGTCTTTTGAATCAGTGGCAATTTTGTTTTTGTAACTAGCTTTGGAGGATTTTATGAGGGATCTCAGCTTCTTACTGAGGTTGACCACGGAGTTCCTCCAACTATGGGATTTTACTCTTTTTTGCAACAGTTTCTTTCTTCTCTTGTAGAGTTTGTTTATAGCAGGGGACCACTAGATTGGCTTCCTTTTTTTGGAAGATAGCATCCTGGTTCTGTTAGGGATTGCATTATCCTTGCACTCATGTAAGTGCTTATAAAGTGCAATTGTATAGGATTCAGCAGTCATACTTCTATTGTCCGTCAGCATGGGTGTCGTGAAGTTTGCCATTTCTGTCTTAAGAAGCATGAAGTTGGCTTTGGAGAAGTTTTTTACGGTGGTTTCCCTAATGGGGGGGTGGGATATGAATGTCTAGGGTAATTTGCTTGTGGTCGGATCTGACCAACGAGGAACTGACCTCTGGTGTGGAACACCGGTTGCCCATGTTGGTAATGACCAGGTCCAGGATATTGCTGCCCCTGGTGGGGGTGTGGATAAGTTGATCCAAGGCATTGGAATTTATGAATTCCAGAAAACTAAAAATAAAATTAAAAAAATCTCTTCTTGTCTTTTAAACTATAGTATACTATGCTTTGTAATTCAAGTCATCATAGCTTAAACTAGATCGCTTGAAGGTGACGGCTGAAAAATTCCTAGAGGACAGGAACCTGAGGCTTAGAGAGGACATCGAACTTGTTGATATCTTGGCTCAGAATGTACCGGATCGAGATGGGTATAGTCTTTATTAAGATTATTGATTTCATGCAGCTGCAACATTAGTCGGTCATTTTATGCTGAGCATATTCCTGGTAATAGCATTGCCCTTTCAGACAGTCTTTCTTGATTGCAGATCTCCAGATTTTGTCATTTAATCCCAGAAGTCCAAGAGTTCCCTACTCAAATCAATGCTGAATTTTGGCTTATTGGTGAGGAGCAGCGCATTTTTTATAGTAGAATTCCTGGGCTTCAAATACTAAAAAGCCTAGGGCTGCTGTCTTATTATTTTACATGAGTTTAATGAGTGTAACATCAGAAAAGAAGAGAAGAGTTGATCTCCCATACTTCTTGTTCACTATGTAACATCTTTGACAATGAGAGAAGCTACAAATACAATCAGGTTGCATGTGGTGGCAATAAGCTGCTCTACAGAATTGCTGGCTTGCAGTAGTATTCTAAACATTGCATGGCTGGCAGGTTGGTAAAAGGCTAGGACAGATTAAGGGGTAATGCAAAAGAATCCTGGGCATCCCATTGGTATATGAGTGGGGCACCTGAGGTGCTTTAGGATCTAAACTGACTCCCTGTTGCAGTGTCAGAACTCAAAATGCCAAACGCTGAAAAGTCAAAACAAAGAACAAAAATACATGGTAAGTGTGAATCTTGAAAATCGCTCTTTCCCTTTAAAGTTCTTTTTGCAGGAGGGGCAAGTTAATAACTCAAAGATCACCATACTACAGAGAAAAGTTAATATTCAGAGAAATGGCATCTCGAACTTAGTGTATAAGTCCTTTCTTTCAGCAGTCTCCACATTTCGACACTCAATTTAGAGGGTTCCAGCATTTCAAATGGTTACCATGTAGACTGCTTGTTGCAGAACACTTTGGTCAGTCAATATCTGTCAGGCAGTGGTTACTTATGACATTCATTTACTTAAGTAGTGCCTCCGATTTAGCTAGGGATAGCTAGTCAGTGGATGTAATTAAAAAATGGGTAGAGGGTCTTTTAAAATCTTTTTTGAGCTACAATAAGTGGTGTTTTCTAGGTTTTTAGAATTCAGGGGTATGTGAGGTTGTTTTCGGTTTTGTTCATTTGCTGTCTCTTGCATGTTCAAGTTGTGTTTTGATTCTGAACCATTCATACGTTTGGCCATCAGTAAATAAAGTGGCAGTTTGGTAAGGTTGCATTTATTTGGGCCTTGACCGTGACAGCTGGCATGTGCTATGAAAAGATTTTGGAAGAATGTTGTGGGACTAGTCGTTACTGACATTACAGCAACTCATTGAGGAGGCAGGCTGGGTAGGGGGTAATGATAATGGGAAGGTGCCAAAGCACTGGCTCTTATCTAGGATGCAAAGAGGTTTGATGGCAGCATAATAGTTGTATCACGACACGGTAATTAAATCAGCAGTTGTGCCCACATGAAGATGAGACAAGGCATGATAGGTGGTAGTCTAGGAAACAGCATGGACATTTATAAAACATAGGGTGGCAAGAGCAGACTCATTTTGGGGTGGGGAACATTAGTCATGGAACAATGATACTTTGTAGAAAAGGTTCCTATTTGGTATAAAGAGAATGGATCACGCATGGTATTGGCTTAAGTTTGTTTAATTTTCATCTAGCTTCCTTCTTACAGGATTTGTTCAGTTTCAAGTTAGTTTAGATGCATTTAATGCTTAGAAAAAGAAAAAAAAATGTAACACAGTGGGAGTGGCCTATGAATAATCATAATATGATAATTGCTAAGTAGACTGTGTATAATTTTAAACAGTGACTTTGGCCTTGTAGGGAAGGCACTAAAAAACCTATGGGGCACCCCTTTGGACTTTTTTGTTGTTTTTCATGAGTTTAAACATCAGAAGAGAGGAGTTTGTCACCTCAATTTCTTGTTTGCTGTATAGCATCTTGTTGGGTGATAAGATGAGCTGCCAAGATAATCAGGGTCCATTTGGTGGCACTGAGCTTGCTAGCCAGATTTGCTGGCTTGCATGACTACTGTAAGTAGTGGATAGTCACTTTGATCACTTGCTTGTTTGCTTGCAGCCCAGTCAGAGCTAGGAAGGGGGGGGGGGCTGTTTAGAGCACCAGCTTGGTAGCCTCTCCCCATTTCACTTCACCCTTTTCTTTTCCTGGACCAGTCTTTAAAGTTTCATGACTGTGGAAGAGATCAGTCAAAAACTCTGTGCTTGGTTAATTGCTTATGTATTACTGAAGGGACAGTGAGGGCATGCCACTCAGCTTAGGACTGGACAGGCTGACAGCAATGGGCTGGCTAACATGCTGCTTGGTTGGGACTATTCAGCATACCGAGCCCTCATAGGTTTATTTATGACTGTCTTTATGAGTAAATTATCTGATGTTGGTATTGGTGTTAATGATTTCAGAAATGTTATAAACATATATTTTGTAATCTAATAAAATAGTTGCAATGGCTATATTGTGTATATCATGTTTTGTGGAATGGAAAGTGGTGTCAGTGGAAAAGCGGAATTTGTACTGTGTATTTACCTGTACCCGAGGCCATGGTTACTGTCCAGAAGAGACACGTTGCCCAAAACAGATACAGTGCCTAGTAGAGTCATGTAACCTGATAAAGAAATAAACACCAGCATTGACTTGTCACAAAACACAGTCCTCTCACATCTATTGCCTATGAGACGTTATTCACAAGAGCATGAGATAAAGCTTGCACTGTGGTCCTGAGACTTGTGGTGCTTCCATAAGCTGATAAATAATAAGGTAAATAGTAAAAAGAATGCTAACAGAAAAGTATGCCTAGAAACAGTAAAAGTTAAATGTTTATGTGTTATTTACAATGATATTTTGTTTTAAATAATGCCAAATGGTTTTGATACTGCATGTTTTCAGAAATGAAAAGGTTGTGCATCCAAATGTCATGATGTATAATTTACATACATTTCTTAATCAAATGAAAAGTTCATTCTCTTCTCAAAGGAGCAGAGATGTGGTGATATCTGATTATCATGATGATCAATGTAATTGGTATTAGATTTATCATGCCTTCCTCTTCACTTTCGGCTGTTCCCATTAGGGGTTGCCACAGTGGATCATATGTTTCCATTTCTTCCTGTCCTCTGCATCTTGGTCTGTCACACCAACCACCTGCATGTCCTCTCTCACTACATCCATAAACCTTATCTTAGGCCTTCATCTTTTCCTCTTACCTGGCAGCTTCATCCTTAGCATCCTTTTTCCAATATACTCAGCATCCCTCCTAAGTACATGTCCAAACCAACACAATCTCACCTCTCCGGCTTTGGCTATAAACCATCCAACCTGAGCTGACCCTCTAATATACTGATTCCTTATCCTGCCCATCCTCATCATACACAGTGCAAATCTTAACATCTTTAATTTTGCCGCATCCAGCTCTGACACCTGCCTTTTTGTCAATGCCATCATCTCCAACCCATATAAAATAGCTGGTCTCACTACCCTCTTGTAGACCTTCCCTTTCACTCTTACGGTACCTGTCTGTCACATATCACTCCTGACACTCTTCTCCACCCATTCCACCCTACCTGCACTCTCTTGTTCACCTCTCTTCCACACTCACCATTACTCTGAACTGTTGATCCCAAGTTCTTAAACTCATTCACCTTCACCACTTCTACTTCCTGCAGCCTCACCATTCCTCTATCCTCCCTCTCATTCACACACATATATTCTGTCTTAGTCCTGCTGACCTTCGTTCCTCTCCTCTCTAGAGCATATCTCCACCTCTCCAGGGTCTCCTCAACTTGGTCCCTACTCTCACTACAGATCACAATGTCATCTGCAAACATCATAGTCCAGGGGCCTCCTGTCTAATCTCATCTGTCAACCTGCCCATCACCATTGGAAATATGAAAGTGTTCAGAGATGATCTTTGATGTAATCCCACCTCCACCTTAAATGCATCTGTCACTACCACAGCAGACCTCACTACTGTCACACTACCCTTGTACAGATCCTGTACCACTCTTACATATTTCTCTGTCACTCCCGACTTCCTCATGCAATACCACAACTTCTCTGTAGGCACTCTGTCTTATGCTTTCTCTATGTCCTCAAAAACACAGTGCAACGCCTTCTGACCTCTGTATTTTTCCATCAATACTCTCAGAGCAAACATCGCATCTGTAGTGTTCTTTCCTGGCATGAAACCATACCGCTGATCACTAATTATCACATCCCTTCTTAACCTAGCTTCCACTACTCTTTCCCATAACTTCAAGCTGGGACTGATCAATTTTATCCCTCTGTAGTTACTACAGCTCTGCACTTCACCCTTAAAAATAGGTACCAAAACACTTTTTCTCCACTCCTCAGGCATCCTCTGACTTTCCAAGATCTCATTAAACAATCTGGTTAAAAACTCCACTGCCATTTCTCCTAAGCACCACCATGCTTCTACTAGTATGTCATCTGAACCAACAGCCTTTCCATTCTTCATCCTCTTCATAGCTATTCTTACTTCCTCCTTGCTAATCTGTTTCACTTCCTGATTCTCTATTCCCACATCATCCAACCTTCTCTTTCTCTCATTCTCTTCATTCATCAGCCCTTCAATGTACTCTTTCCATCTGCTCAACTCACTCTCCTCGCTTGTGAGTATGTTTCCCTCACTATCCTTTATCACCCTTACCTGCCACATATCTTTCCCAGCTTAGTCTCTCTGTCTAGCAAATTGATACAGGTCCTTTTCTCCCTCTTTAGTGTCCAATCTTTCATACCAGTCTCCATATGCCTTATCCTTAGCCTTCGCCACTTCTGTCTTTGCCATTCGCCTCATCTCCTTATACGCTGTAAGCTAAATAGTTTTGCCATAATGCATGGGGCAGTACTGAATTAGTAGCCATGCTGTTGAGATGACTGTGATACTGAGAGGCTGTGCATGTTTCTATGGTAAATATTTGTCAGCAAGTGGTGCAGAAAATAAATGCAAAATGTAAAACACATTAATTCTCATTCCCTGACTGTATTCTTAAATATAGCACTGAACATGACAGGGACCATATAGATCCGTACAGTACATGTGCATATGGGTCTACCACAAGTGCTTGAGATGCATTTATTTGATGACACATGTCCTCACTGCCGCTTGCTCATTTCAACAAGTGCTCTAAGTCCCACTGATCCATCTCCCGTGATATTAACTATCCTTACCAGTACCTGTATCCAAACCTAAGAAACTCAAACCCAGTGCCATCTCCTAAAGTCCTTCTACTCTCCCTTAACCTAAAAACATATCCCCCTCTCTCACCCTAAAGTCCTGATTGCCCCTAAACCTAAACTCACTTCACCTTCCCATTGTAGAATGCTCCCTAAACCTAAAATCCACTTCACTCTCCTATCCACGATCGCTCCCTTCACCTCAAATCCTCACCCCCTCCTCACTACCTCAACATAACATTCCACCCCCTCCCTAAACCTAAAATCTCCTCCCCCCTCCTTTCCACTATTGCTCTGCAAGCCTACAATCCCCATCCCCTTCCCTAACCTTAAAGACCTCTCTCTACTCCTTGTCCCCCTCCCTAAACCTGAAAGTGCTGTCCCATCTCCCCTTCCCCACTTACCTGGTTATCTGTTTTTTAGTAAATACTTGGTTGCATCCACCTCATAGGATGCAAGCAGATGGTGTGGTAGTTGTGTCACTGAACTCACATTTGAGTTTCAGAGCAAGCAGCTGGTCATCAGATTGGTTTATAGCCATTTGAATGTCTTGCTGTGAGTTCCTGAAATTTGAGCAGCTGGGCTTCAGAGGCTGAAGAATGCTAGCACATGTTTTCTTCAATGTAACATAAATAGTCTGTCTAAATTATGTATAACAAATATTACTCATGTTAAAAATCACAAAACTCATGACAATACAGGTAGATAGTAAACAATGCTTCCGCCTTCCAAGAGACTTCCCTCACATTAAAACAGAACCACAATACTACATTTTGATAAGTTATGTATTGTACAGCACCAATATTTAATGTGTCAGTACACACTGACAACAGTATCTTAATTTTCCATCAGATGAAATAAATGGATCAACTTATTTATTTATTAACTTGAAGGCTTCCATGCACAACTGGGCAAATCACAACTCACTGAGGGTGACTGACCACATTACCCTATCACCAGTAGGTAAACCAGTCTACATCTTCATACCTTTAACTAAATGTATGAAGTCTGTGGGTGTAGCATGTTTGGTAAGATTATTTCATGTAGGAGGCAACAACTGCATGATAGTTTATGAGCTGCATGAAATATGACCAACTAACTTCGGCAAACATCTTTTCTCGGGTAGCTAACAATGCTCCTAAAGAATTCACTTTTCCTTTGTTGTTATTAGTAGCTCTTTGTATGTTTAAATCCATTAGACTAGGCAGCAATTGTACAATAGTTTCTGAGCTGCATGAAATATGACCAACTGACTTTATAAGTTTATATCCCTTAGACTTACGTCTCCCATGATGAAATTTTGATTTTCTCCTAAAAAAATACTTACAACAATATCCTGCATTAGAACTTACTAATGCTTTTTTAAGTGTTAATAATAGCAATACCAATACTACTAATAATAACAGTTTATTAACCAAGGAGGTCCACTGGATACACAGTCCCTTTTCAGGGGTCACCCAGAAGCAATGTTTGGTTAAGTAACTTACTTAAGGTCACACAATAGACAAATGAGGAGTGAGGGACTCAATCCCTGTCCTGCACAAGAGGGACTGCGATTCATGGCCTTAACCTTCTGTACCAACTATTAAACCTTTCTTAATACTCCCAATTAAATATGGGAACATATCAAATAGATTAATGAAAATCATAATATTATCTTAATAAAATCAGTCAGTTATATTCAAAATGAAAAGCAGTCTGATGTCAGGGTCCATTGGGGAACTTAACTGAGGTGGTCCAAACAATAAAAAAACATGTTCCATCAGTTCTGAAAGCATTTATGGCTTTAGTGAGTTTTAAAACAAGTCTGCAATCTGTTTGTAACACCAGGATGGCTGCTAAACTCCCATTTTCCTATGACTTGTTTGTAAATGTTTCAGCTCCCAAGCTCCTGATTGCACTTATCAAGGGAACGAGATCTTGTCAGAGATTTGGTATGCATGGCTGGGCTTGAAAAGACCCTTGCAGTCTTTAGTCTAATAAACACCTATGAACTTAAAAGCAATGCCAAAAACATAAGAACTATGACTGTAAACCAATCCTTCCTATCTCAGTAGTTTTACATTCCTTATTGTCTAGGTCCAGTAGCAAGAACCCCTGGCAATTTGCTGTACAAAGATTTGTTAGTAGTGACTTAAAAAAACCCTTGAACGATTTCCGGCATCTTCCTGAAAGACTAATGAAGCCTGATGGGGGGGGGGCTTGGTGGTCATCGGTATTGATGACTATTCATTTAGGATGAAACAACTACTAGTCAGCCCCACCTATGAAAGAGTAAGTTTAAATGAACTTAATTCAGCTTACAAGCTAGTGAACTCACTTTTTAACGACATGTTCATTCAGGCAATTATAGATGTCTACACATTTAACTACATAACTATGTTGTATCCTAGAATTCCTAGGCTTTTTGGGGTACCTAAGATATACAAGAGCATAGAAAATCCCCCAATGTGAGCATTAGTTGATCCAAGACATTCTCTAACGTATGCGAGTGCTAAGTTAGTAGACTCTGTTTTAAAACAATACATGAAACACAAATATGTTGTGATTCATGGCCATTCTTAGAAGATATAAATAAACTGGAATTCAACCAAGAGTATAATTTCCTGACCATCGATGTCAGAGGCCTATATACTTCAACATCTCATCTAGAAGGTATTGAATGGATCTCGGCTCAAATGAGACAGAGAGGAGCTCCAACAGAGGAAATTAAGCTCATTGAAGAACTTTTGGACATCATTTTGTCTTACAATTTTATTTCATTTGATAATGAAATATACCTCCAGAAAATAGGGGTAGCAATGGGCTCACCATGTGGTGCGTGTTTAGCAAACATGGTGATGGCCCATTGGGAAAACGAACATATACTTAACTATACTAATATTAAGACCGAATTACACTACTATACTCGAATTTTAGATTATATTTTTATCGTATTAAAAGGAAATGAAGGAGTAGCAGAGAAATTTATGGAATACCTTAACAATACTACACATTTTTTACACTTTACGAGTAATTTTGTCACAGAATCTATAACATACTTGGACGTAGATCTTAAAAAAGATAGGAATGTATTAGGATATAGAGCAAAAATACACCGGAAAAAAACATACTTCAACACCTTCTTGCATTTTACTAGTTCACATCCCCATCAACAAAAAAAGTCAGTAGTCAAAGGACAGTTGGTGAGGGCAGTAAGAATGGTGTCAGTAGATATTGACTTCAAGGAAGAATATGAGAACCTTAGACTGATGTTTTTAAAGAGAGGATACCCTAATGAACTAATTACAGAAATAATTATGGAAGTTCAAGATAAAAGAAACAAAGGTATGTACTAACCAATTCTTAAAATAGTACCCCCACAACAGACATGAACAGGTAACATCAACTTTCAAATTAACTTCACATAGATGTCAATTCTACAAATTTTAATGTTATGAACACAAATAGTGAACATAATAACAACAACCATCTAATCTACAGTCATCACTACCTTCAGTATATATGCTAAAGAAGTCAGGAAGATAATAATGAAAAACTGGAACTTACTTAATATGGATAGGGAGATTGCATATAAATTAGGTAACTACCCAACAGCAATTTTCAGGAGAGGGTTGAACCTAAAAAAACAACTGGAACAACCATTTCTTAACACGTAATTTTGGTATGTTCAAGTGCGAAATGTGTAATTATTGTAAATACATGGAAATTGGAAAGAAATATCAAATCCAGAATATTATGTATTACACTTTTTGATAGTATAATTATAATACTAAGTTTGTAGTGTACCTGGCTCAATGACAGTCATGCCCAGCTTTCTACATCGGAAAAAACAAGCGTAAGTTTAGGGAGCGTGTGTATGAGCACTTGTATAGCATTAATAGAAATAAAATGGAGAACACACTGGCAAGACACATTACTAACTTTCCTACACACCAGTTTAAATTCAGGGTTATTGACCAAGTGATTACAGACACTATGCCAACTAAGCACTAATGCTTATCAATACCCTGGGTTAAATTAAACATGTTCTATTTTATGTTATTTGAAATTAAGAAGTTTGACCAGATGAATAAGGTATATATAAATGGAATTTTTTTTAGATATGACCTTACTATGATGCATTATGTTAACATTAGGGGTAGATTTGTGATGTATAACAGAAACATTCTGATTTCTCTGTTTTTTAGTGCATTTGAGTTTCCTTTTTAAATTTATGCTGCTGGTGTCAGTAATACAATTTTAATTAGGAGGGGTTAATGTTTTAATGAATTATTCAAATGTGTATAGTCATATGACTTAACTCTATTTAGGTAGATGAAGAGTTTAACATTTCATCTGAAGAAGTTTGTGTCACTAGTCCAGATGTAAAGCACTTTATATTTATTATTTGTTTTTATACTAATACATTTTCTGCTGTGGCTGCGGACTGTGACTTCAGTTGCCTTTTTTGTATTCAGTAGTGACTTAAAAGATACATAGGTTCATAGGTAAGTACTAGGCTAACTGACTTGTGGGGCCATTTTAAGCCCAGACAATTTCTTCTTCATAGGTGAGAATCAAACCCTGCACCTTGTGTCTGTGAGATGTACACCTTAATCATTATACAAGCTCCCAAGCCAAATGTACTATCCTCAGTAGAAGTGGACATAGCACATATTATCCTAACCCAAACCAAGCACGCCACATTACAATTCAATATTAAGTTAATAAAATTCCTCCACACGACTCAGCGGAATAAAAATAATTGCTTTATTAGTAAAAGTAAGCACTTTCACATTCTGGTCCAAATGCGAAAGTGCTTACTTTTACTAATAAAGCAATTAGTTTAAAGCCGCTGAGTCATGTGGAGGAATTTTATTAACTTTGTTCCTGTTGGATTATACACTTGTAACTCTGACTCAAGGCCCAGTCTGTGTGACATGCTGTTTACAATTCAATATTAGATGAATATAGTCCATCTGTTTACTATTAAAATGCCCGACAATGGGAAGGTTGAGTCAAGCAAGAATCACAACCTTTCCTCAAAAATCTGCATACTGAATACTGGCATGCCCAAAATATACACTAAATACCGAAACTCCCTTGTGATCAGGACTCAGGAGCAAATGTTAACATGGGTCTGGAAGGGGGACAAATTCAAGAAATAATAATGGTGATACTTAACATTCTGATCATCAGCTTGTAGGGCTGGCACAGGTCAACCTGACCTTCAGAGTCTCGAGCATGTGATTATAAACCTAGTCTATCCTAGAAATGAGTTATTCTAAACTGATCCCAACACGCAGAACAGAAAATTAATAAAGTCGAAGTTAAAAAAGTTGAAGTTATGGAATACCTGCAAGGTGAAGAATTTAGTGTAGAAAGTCTAATGCAGGTTATATCACAGCATGATGGTACAACAAGCTCCCCAAGTAAAGACAAACAGGAGGAGCAGGAGATACCTGAAGAAGAAATATGGGCATGGGAAAGAGATTTAATGTGGGGCAATGTTTATGATAAGGAGAAAACAAAACTAATCAATACAAAAAGAGTAACACCAAAGATACTTGAAGAGAAAGACAGGCAAGGGAATCTGGATATGGAAAATTTTACAATGCAAAAAATAAAACAATGAGTGAGAAGGTCACTGAAAAACCAATCAGTAAAAACAAAATGAAAACTCCAGCAAAGCTAGAACTTCCACTGAGTGACCTCCCAAAACTCTTGTATCAGAGGCACATGGGATATATGCAAATGATCTTAATATCAGGTGTTTCAGCTAATTGGTGATTCTGAATGCCCATGACTTGTTTCATCATTTTAATGGGCAACTTCAGGCCAAAAAAGCCAAACCCCACTAGCTGTGGATATGCATATTTCAGCCACTTCTTCAGCACAGCACAAGCAGAGTGTTTGACTAAGCATTAGAAACACATGGCTGTTATACCCAACTGATGTTCATTATCATTAGGGTCACTGCAAAAATATCCCAAACAACAAACTAAAACAATGAGTGAGAAGGTCACTGAAAAACCAATCAGTAAAAACAAAATGAAACTCCAGTAAAGCTAGAACTTCCACGGAGTGACCTCCCAAACTTCTTGTATCAGAGGCACATGGGATATATGCAAATGATCCTTATGAACATCAGGTGTTTCAGCTAATTGGCGATTCTGAATGCCAATGACTTGTTTTGTCATTTTAATGGACAATTTCAGGCCAATAAAGCCAAACCCCACTAGCTGTGGATATGCATATTTCGGCCTTGTTATGACCTCATCAGCACAGCACAAGCAGAGTGTTTTACTAAGCATTTGAAACACAGGGCTGTTTTACCCAATTGATATTCATTATCATTAGGGTCACTGCAAAAATATCCCAAACAACAAACTAAAACAATGAATGAGAAGGTCACTGAAAAACCAATCAGTAAAAACAAAATGAAAACTCCAGCAAAGCTAGAACTTCCACTGAGTGACCTCCCAAACCTTTTGTATCAGAGATACATGAGATATACACAAATGATCTTTATGAACATCAGGTGTTTCAGATAATTAGCAACTCTGAATGCCCATGACTTGTTTCATCATTTTAATGGACAGTTTCAGGCCAATAAAGCAAAACCCCACTAGCTGTGGATATGCATATTTCGGCCTTGTTATGACCTTGTCAGCACAGCACAAGCAGAGTGTTTGACTAAGCATTAGAAACACAGGGCTGTTATACCCAACTGATGTTCATTATCATTATGGTCACTGCAAAAATATCCCAAACAACAAACTAAAACAATGAGTGAGAAGGTCACTAAAAAAACAATCAGTAAATACAAACTTCATTTTGTTTTTCCTGATTGGTTTTTCAGTGACCTTCTCACTCATTGTTTTAGCTTGTTATTTGGGATATTTTTGCAGTGACCCTAATGATAATGAACATCAGTTGGCTATAACAGCCTTGTGTTTTTAATGCTTAGTCAAACACTCTGCTTGTGCTGTGCTGATGAGGTCATAACAAGGCCGAACTATGCATATTCACAGATAGTGGCATTTGGCTTTATTGGCCTGAAACTGTCCATTAAAACAATGAAACAAGTCATGGGCATTCAGAATCACCAATTAGCTGAAACACCTGAAGGTCATAAGGATCATTTGCATATATCACGTGCCTCTGATACAAGAGGTTTGGGAGAATACAAAAATAAGAAAACAGAAAGGAAAAGTAGAAAATAGGATTAGTAATGGAGAAGTTAAATAAAAAGTGAAGTTATTGATTACTTGCGAAGTGAAGGACTTAGTGTAGAAAATCTAACTTTGAACACATCACAGCAGGATAGAGCAATGGATTCCCAAATTAAGGAGAAACCAGTGGAGTGAGAAACATCTGATCAGTTACCATATGATCAAAGGATCATAGGATCACAGGAAGTTACTAGGCTATTAGCTTTGACACCCTTACAAGCCTAGCCAAGAGTTTAGCCCATGTTCTGACAAATCAGCACCCAATGCCCTTGTCCAGCAGGAACACAGGTGGGATCCCAGGGGTGTATTTTCTGTTCCCTATCCAGTTATCTAGGTTGGGCTTAAAAAGAGTTAATGAGGTATTCGGCTTGACATGGAGGGGGAGTCTATTCCACTGAAGGGGGAGTCCTGGGACACAAATCTGTCCCACCAATAAGTCCTATTGATGTCACATACCAGGTTGAGGGCACACTTGTGGGTTACTGAAGTGGAGCTTGACTTGTGGATATGCAGCAGTCCCATCAAGGTGGGGTCTGAGATTGCTTTGTATGTTAGACAGAGGTCACCTCTGAGGAGTCTTATGAGACTGAGTTGAGAGAAAGGGCCTTTAGCCTATCTGTGTAGTGTATATGTTTGAGGCCCTGGATTCTCCTGATGAGAAACCTCTGTGGTCTCTCCAGTTGCTGCATGTGTTTTGTGAGGTACATGCCAAAAGGGGCATTGCACTCAATAATGGGTCTTATAAGGGAAGAATACAAGGATGTTATGACCTCCTTGTCCCTAGATGAGATACCCTTACTAAAGAGGTGGGCCATGTAGAAAGCTTTCTGTACAATGGAGGTAATATGGTGCTCAAAAGTCAGTTTGCTATCAACCTGGATGCCCAAGTCCCTCACGACTGATTGCGGTTTTAGGACCTTGTTATTAATGTGATAATTTGTGGGGACATCACTCTCTCCAAAAGGGATAATGATGGATTTTCTGGCATTCAGTTTGAGGCCATGTTTCTGACACCAGTCATTTGTTTGGGTTAGACCCTCTGGGAGGATGTCCACATCACTAGGGGAATTGATGACAGTCCCCAGCTTACAGCCATCTGCAAATTTGGTCATCTATAGCCCTATGGTCTGGGCCTGCACTTCAGAAAAGTATATCTCAAACAACAGAGGCCCTAAGACCAATCCCTGGGATACACCGCTCATTACTTGTCTACTTCTTGAGTTGGCTTCCCCTATTTTGACTAGGTGGGTTTTATCTGTGATCCAGCTTGCTACCCATCTGGTAACATATGGATTAATGCCTAGTTGAGAGAGTTTATCTATTATACTTTAGTGGGGAATAGTATCAAAGTCTTTGGCAAGGTCAAGGTAGGGAGTGTACACCCTCTTCCCCTCGTCTATGGCTTTGGGGATTGTCTCAAAGAAGTCGACTAAATTTAACAGGCATGACCTCCCGTTGATGAAACCAAACTGTGTGGGATGGAGTGTTTGGAGGTTGCCAATGTCTTTGTTAATGAGGTCCAAGATAATGTGCTCCATGACGTTGCAGATCAGGCTAGTTAGGCTACTTTGGAGTCTCCCAAAGGAAATCAGTGCAAAAGTTCAGCTGAGCTGCACACCATGGGAAGGAACAGAAAACTGTGGCAACACTGACACAGTCAATGCTGTGGAGTGATAGGCCAGTGAGTTCCCATATGAAACAGCAACAGATGACACAAGATGAAACTGAAGAGAATGTGGCACAGGAAGATGCTGTGGAACTTTTCATAGAATGCCCACAGGAAATGGAGAACAAAGAATGTGCCCTCATTATAGAAGAAAACGATCTAAGAGAAGAGTTTCTTGATTTAATGGAGATGGGCAGACATATTAAGATCAATGAAAGAAACAGACTACAGAAAGTCAATACAACTCAAAAAGTTAGACGTTTGATAAAATAAATGAACACAGTAATTGGAACTGTTCATAAAGATTCATGCGATATAACAGAAGTTAATAGGCAATATTACAATGCAGTTAAATTAGGACAGATAAAGTCTTACCATAAAAACACAAGACAGAAAGGGAAATACCATAATGGAAGACTGAAACAGAAAAAAACTATAAAGCAATTAAGACAAGAGGTGTCACTGCTAGAAGAGAAGCAACAGATCAACAAAAATACTCAGAACGATAAACGTGATAAAAGCAATGCACAGTATCAGAAACAATCAAAATACATTGTGCACTATTGCAAATAGTAAACTAAAAATGTTAGCACAGACAGAAAAGCTTAGAAGATATGCAGATAAATATAAAGGAAAAGTATAAAATAAGCAATTTATTGATGACCCAAAAAAAAATTATAGAGAATTGAGAAACAAGGCAAAAGGGATTGAAACACCACCAAAAAAGTAGAAATAGATACATTTTGGAGAAATATCTATGAAGATCCTGTAGATCATAACAATGATGCTAAATGGATAGAAGAAGTAAAAGGAAGAATAAGAAGTTCAAATGTACAGTATATGAAATGGGATGAAGTAATGGCCAGAGAGATTGTAACAAAGTTAAGAAAATCTGCTAATTGGAAAACCCCAGGGCCAGATGCATTACCTAACTTTTGGCTAAAAGTATTAACAACTTTACATCAAGATTTAGCCATGAGTAAGAACTATTTGTACGTGAACCCTGAACAGACACCAACCTGGTTAACAACAGGAAAAAAACAATGCCCCTACTTAAGAGGGAACCTGCAAGCTATCCTAAAACCTATAGACCAATAACTTGCCTTCTGCCAATGTACAAACTATATACTGGAACTGATGCTGATAGAGTTTAATGTCACTTAGAACAAAACTCAATCATGGCAATAGAACAAAAGGGTAACAAAAGAAAGTCAGGTGTAACACAGGATCATTTGTTGTTAATGTCATGATGGAAAACTGTAAAAAGGGGAGGTATGGCATGAATAGCCTTTAAAAAAGCATTTGAAACTATCCCACATTCATGGATAAAAGAGTGCTTAAAAATGTATAAGATACACCCTACACTGATAGACCACATTACACTGACCATGAAACAGTGGCAAACCACTTTGCAGTTAAGCTATGTTAAAGGACAAATTATTATTCCAGGAATAAAAATTCAAAAGGGGATATTCCAGGGTGACTCCTTGTCACCACTGTTCTTTTGTCCTGCCCTTAACCTATTAAGCTGTCTACTTAACAGATTAGTTCATGGCTATAATTTGGCTCCCAGAAAACAACAAACTGTAAAGACTTATCTTCTTTTCGTAGATAATTTAAAACTGTATAGTTCATCAGATGAACTGAAAGCACAGCTGCAAGTGGTCAAAACTTTTTAGATGATATAATGATGCCATCCGGTCTTGATAAATGTGCAAAAAACAACTTTTAAAGCAGGAAAACTGTATCACCCAGAAAACATCAGTTTGGGACAGGAATGTGATATACAAGAACTTGAGCAAGAGGGAGTGTATAAATATTTGGAAAGTGATGAAGCATGAAGAATAGGACATGAACAAATGCAAATAATAGTAAGAAATATTACAGAAGACTAAATCTAATTCTGAAAACAATATTGTCATCTAGGAACAAAGTCCAGGCTATAAACCAATTTGCTCTTCCTGTCCTAACTTACAATTTTGAAGTGACTGACTGACCCCAAAAGGTTTGGATAGGTTGGACAGGAAAACAAGAAGGATGCTTCATGTTCATCAGATGATTTATAAAAATCAGTACATACCAAGAGTATATATTCCCTGTCCTGAAGGAGGGATGAGCCTCCTCAAAATTGATTACTTATATAGATCTGCAGTCATTGGACTACATACATATATATCAGCTGACTCACAAGACCCAAACATAGGGAAAGTTTTGAAACATGAGAAAAACAAGTCTAAGATGACCTCCCTGCTTAGTTTGGCAGAAGCATATCAGCATCAAGTGGGAATGGAAATCAAACCAGAAGTAGATAAAAATCAGGCAGTAACTGAATGTGCCAAAAAAAACAAAAGAAAGAATATAACGTGAAGGATCAGATGAGAAGGCAGGAAATGTGAAAAATGTATACATACAGTTGCAAGTACAGAAAACTCTTGGAATAACTCATGTTGATCAGAATTGAATGAAGGAATGGTTAAGGACAGGTGAATTTAAACCAAAAGATGAAAGGTTAATATTGGCAGTCGAGATAGTGGACTATACACACGTTAGTTTACAAAGTCCATTAACATGTGGGAGAAACAGATAAATGGAGGCTGTGTAAAACTGAATTGGAAATATTCACTCATTCTGTAGCTGGTTGTGATATACTAATGTCAGAAGGACTGTATACTGAAAGCCATAATAATGTGGCAAGATTATTGCATTGGGGATTGTGCAAACATTATGACACTGAAGCAGTTGAAAAACACTGGAAACATGAGCCACAAAGCATTATAGAAAATGATGAAGTTTATATCACATGGGATCATCCATTACAAACAGTTCAAAAAACACATGCGAAAAAAACAGATATAAAAGTTCAGGTAAAGAAGACAAAAGTAACATTGATTATTGAAATTGCTACATCCAGTAACTACAGTATCTTAGATGCAGAGAGATGCAAAGTCATAAACTACCAGGATTTGCAGGGCAATGTGGAAGAAGGATACACAGATAGTTCCAATAGTAGTAGGGGCAATGGGTCTTATAAAAAAGAATTTACAAGCATACTTATGTATGTTACCAATACATGTAACTCCATATGAATTGCAGAAGGAGTCATTACTGGGTACATTGTGGATGCAGTAAAGAGCATTTCTGGTTAACATCAAAGACTGAAACAATACTAATTTCATGAACTTTTATCATACTTTGACTTAGGAATGGGGTCCATTCTTATGGTATTAGAAAATCAAAAGACTTGTTGAAATTAAAAGAGAGAAAAAAAATCTTTGGGAAGCAGCATATTTTAATCACACCTACTTTAATGAAGAAAGAGAGGATCAGGTCTGAATAAGGCTTGAGCAGGGACTTCTGAAATTAAAAAAAAATGGTTTAGTGATTGTTTCTAACAACAGTTCTACCACTCTCGTGAGCCAGGTTCCCATGTACATACATCCCCTTTATCGTCAAAACAGATTTCATGATCAGCTGCTGTTTTTCTTCATTTAGCAGGACAAAGGTAGATTTCTGTCAACTATGTGCCATGATGACTACCTGAATTCCTTCAGGATCTGGAATGTGATAGGTAGAAGAGTTGCTTGGCAAAAAATTCAAACCAGCTCATCATCTACAAGCTAGGTAGCTGTTTCTTGCTTGAATGACTCACTTCCTAATCTTGGCCCCTGTTTTAGCTGGCACACAAGAGTTGCTATCAAATGAACAAAAAGGTATGGAGGCAATGGGCACTCCTGCTATATACATCTTGAAAGGCTAAAGGATAAGAAATGTAAACACTGGATGTAACCTGGGCCTGGTAGTTACAGGAGTAGCAGGCACAACATTGTAAATGGTCTTCCTTTACAAAAAGCTCCAAATGTACATCTTCCCAATGGAAACAAAGGCGTTGTAGAAGTTTAAGAACGGGCTGCAACAGGTGTGCCTTTATTTTGACCTGCTTGAAGTATGTTAAGTCAATGTCTTAGAAAAAAAAATTCCTTCTGTTAAATCCGTGGTGCAAAAGATCGAACAGCTGTGTAACAAGATTTCCTATCTTTTAGCTACACTTTCACAAATATGACAGTTAATGCAGAGGACTAAAGCTCTGAGCTGTTAATGAACTGCTCCTGAACCCTGGGCGCAGTTATTCATTTTTTCCATCCATACTTCTCAACCCGCAGACATTGAAAATAGGTACAAAAGTTCTTTGAAAAGATTGTACATCCAGCCAAAAATCTGAATACCTAATTAGCATAAAATGTGAATAGAAAATAGCACATAACTCTTCCTGTTTCATATAGGAATGTGAGATACTACTGAAAAACACATTTAATAAACAAAGCCTGGCAAAACTGATGAAAACAATATAAGCACATTATCAAAGAGACAGTGTAAAATCTATAGACTTTAGTGCTCTGTATTTTTGCTTATGATAAAGGAGATATAAGATTTGTGCCCACTTTCTTTAAATAATTGTTTGCCATTTCTGTGTTAGTGGTGTAGTATAGTTTTCTGTGTATTGGACAGTTAGAAAAAGTCATGTGTGATGTGAAGGGATTCAGAAAAATGTGTGAAACGGTAAATTAAACCTAAAAATAGGGATATAGCTTCAAAAATAAGTCTATCAAGTGCACGGGCAAATCAGGCCTGAAAATAAGTATACTTCACATTTGTTGCCCAATTATATGACGCTGTGCAAGTCACTTATCCTGCCAACACTCCCAGGTTGCCCTTGAAAAGGGGCAATTTGCCCAATGGGCTAACTTGGTTGACAAATAGGTAAAAGAAAAAAAAATCAAATATCTTTGCCAGTTTGAATAAGACAAATGGGTCTGTAGTGAGCAGTTCACTCCTGTCCACTCATTCATTTATTAGCAGCACAATAGCTATGAGCATTGAGGATCTTGGCAAGTGCACTAAGATCATAGTATTATTAGAAAGTTCCATGACTGAAACATTTATAAAAGTGAACTTGGGCCTCACAGCCCTCCTACGTGGTCTTTTACTTCCATGTTTCACCACTCTTGCCGGGAATTATTGCTTGCTCATATCCTTTCTATTTTGCAACTCAAACACTGCTGTGAAATTTTATTATTGATAGCCAAGTATGATTTTAAAATGTGATCTCTTGGAGACAAATCATTTGCGACCCCCATGAAGAGTATAATAATGTACACCACAAGCTAAGTTTCCCATACACCTCAGTATAACATGAATGATAATCTGTAATGCGTTTTATTAGAACCTCCAGAATATAAACAAGATTATGTTCTTGTGTAGGTATTATGAATGTTCTCCCCAGAAGCAATCTTATGTCCTTAAAAAAAGTTTCATGCCTAAATCCAGGACAGCTGATTTACTGAACCTTTTACTACTTAATTTATCTTCATGACTGTCAAAAGACAGCCATTTATCAATTTCCAAGCCTTGATATTTAATGTCATCTACCTAGTCAACTAAAACACATTTATCAACTCTAAAACTATGATTAGTTTCTTGGTGATAAATGAAATACATTTAATTTTGCAATGATTTATTATTAATAAATTATCGGGTGTGCTCATATTATTTTGTATAAATCTCATAGAAACCTATCTAAAAGCCTTTTCCATGTTATTATTTATAGTAGATAACACTGCCAGGCATATACATTCTGCAACTAGATTTCAAGTCAACATACTTTATTTATTAACCATACTACATAAATAAGTGACCATTTAATAGACCTTGGGGAATGCTGCAGTGTTTAATCAGCAGAGATAAACACACACTACCATTTTAATAACAGCATCTTCTATCCATTGGGTATGACTCTACTCACTGTACTGTATCAAATCCAACATGACCGCCCCCCAAATCCCACATAACATCATAGGTTAAATGAAAAACTTTTAAAAGTCATGACAGAGGCCTGAATGTTTTTTAGTTTCATCTTAAGCTTTATAAATCTACTAGCCAAATTGCTGCAGTTTTAGTAAAATGCTCTCCATCAATGTGCATGCTGACAGTTTCATAACATCTTACTGTCTTTTAAATAAGCACAAAACTCATCTTCAGACATGCTTTCAGAGTTTATACTGGCAGAAAGTACTGGTGTTGCCATTCAGTGCTTTACATAATTTTTATCTCCTATGAACCTGAAACAGTGTAACCCTTTTACATAAATCTGGAAACAATGAAAACAGTAGAGTAAATGTATCTGTCTTAACTGAACCTAAAATAAAAAAGCTGACTCATAAATATGTTCATCTAACAAAGTGAAAATAAATCCTTCAGTCTTTTCAGATGATTTTTTTTTCACATATAAACCAAGCTGTTTACCTTGTTAAAATAGTCATTAAATGAAGTTGCGCTTTCCCTTGTACTATTTGCACTAATCCCAATTTTTGTTTTATTAAGTAGAGTACATCATATTCAGATTCAGATTTATTTTTATTGGCATACCAACAGATCTGCTCTTACAGTCATTAAAAGACAGTAAATTAGAGTATAAAATATAAAATAATAACCAGCAAAAATAATACTTTTGCAGCAAGAATACTGTGCTTCTCCTTTTATTCATCACTGCCAGGGCAAGTGCAAGACATTTTGCTATCTGTGCCCCTGAGAGTAAATAATAATACAACAACGTGTTAAATATCAAAACATTCTCATATTCAGAACCAAGAATCTGTCCAAATACCTTCTGTTTTGCTGGATTAAATAGTGCATATTCCCCTACTACATGATCTAGATCCTCCATTGATTGCAACATGGGCAAAATGCCCCTAAACTCTCTGTGTCAATAATCTATTTTATTGGTTATGTGTTATCTGTTACATATGGTCTAGATATTTTCAGATTACAAATAGAAATTTGTTTGAGACTACTGTTTACTTTTGTTGTGAAAGTCTTGCCCGTTCCCCTGCATCACCATTACATCCTCTGCTACCTATTATAATCATCTCTCAGGTTACTATAACATAGAGGAAGACAGATATTTAGTTTCTGAACAAAAAAAATCAAGGTCATGCATTAGCCTTTCACTAGTTTCACAGAATTCAGAAAAAAAATACTTTCTAGAAACACTTTTCAAATTTTTGTAAACAGAGCATCTGTATTTTGGCAGACAAACCAATTCCTCCTTATCTAACATCAGGATGATACATTCAAGAAAGCATGCCTGTGACATGTTTTGAGGTCATTTCAGCACAAGTTGTACTACTTCAGTTTCATATAAATGCTATTGATTCTAAAGGATGTCAAACACCTCTTTTCAGTAGTACTTCTGGTACCCTCCAGAGAGACCATTGACTGACTGGTACATTTTATGCATCCCAAAACATGTACAATGAATTTAAAGATTACTCCTTGCAGTATCCATTACAATGGAGGTTCTGTTAATACATTTGATCATGTTTATATTCATTTTCTTTTTCTCCTCTTAACTTTACTGCCTGCTAAACTCATACTCAGCCTGGTACAACTCCAAGCAATACACTACTAAAACTTTCAGCTGCTCCCATTAGGGGTTGCCACAGCAGCTCATCTGTTTCAGTTTCTTCCTGTCCTCTGCATCTTGGTCTGTCACATCAACCACCTGCATGTCCTCTCTCACCACATCCATAAACCTTACCTTAGGCCTTCCTCTTACCTGGCAGCTCCATCCTTAATATCCTTTTCCCAATATACCCAGCATCCCTCCTCAGCACATGTCCAAACCAACACAATCTCACCTCTCTGGCTTTGTCTCCAAACTATCCAACCTGAGCTGACCCTCTAATATACTGATTCCTAATCCTGTCCATTCTTGCTGCACCCAATGTAAATCTTAACATCTTTAAATCTGCCACCTTCAGCTCTGACTCCTGCCTTTTTGTCAATGCCACCATCTCCAACCCATATAACATAGCTGGTCTCACTACCCTCTTGTATACCATCCCTTTCACTCTTACTGGTACCCATCTGTCACAAATAACTCCCGACACTTTTCTCCACCCACTCCACCCTGCCTGCACTCTCTTCTTCACCTCTCTTCCACACTGACCATTACTCTGAACTATTGATCCCAAGTATTTAAACTCATCCAACTTCACCAAATCTACTCCCTGCATCCTCACCATTCTTCTGCCCCCCCTCATTCAAACACATATAGTCTGTCTTAGTCCTGCTGACCTTAATTCCTTTCCTCTCTAGAGCTTATCTCCACCTCTCCAGGGTCTCCTCAACTTGTTCCCTGCTCTCACTATAAATCACAATGTCATCCGCAAAATTCATAGTCCACAGAGACTCCTGTCTGATCTCATCTGTCAACCTGTCTATCACCATTGCAAATAAGAAAGGCCTCAGATCTGATCCTTGATGTAATCACATCTCCACATTGAATGCATTTATCACTCCTTCCGCAGACCTCACCACTGTTACACTACTCCCATACATATCCTGTACCACTCGTACATACTTCTCTGACACTCCCTACTTCCTTATACAATACCACAACTCCTCTGTAGGCACCCTGTCATATGCCTTCTATAACTCCACAAAGACACAATGCAACTCCTTCTGACCTTCCTGTACTTCTCCATCAACACCTTCAGAGCAAACACCACATCTTTAGTGCTCCTTCCCAGCTTGAAACCATACTGCTGCTCACTAATCATCACCTCCCTTCTTAACCTAGCTTCCACTACTCTTTCCCATAACTTCATGCTGTTGCTGATCAGTTTTATCCCTCACTAGTTACTGCAGCTCTGAACATCAGCCTTATTCTTAAAAATCAGTACCAATACACTTCTTCTCCACTCCTCAGGCATCCTCTGACTTTCCAAGATTTCATTAAACATCCTGGTTAAAAACTCCATTGCCATCTCTCCTAAACACATCCATGCTTCCACAGGTATGTCATCTGGACCAACAGCCTTTCTATTCTTCATCCTCTTCATAGCTGTCCTTACTTCCTCCTTGATAATCTGTTGCACTTCCTGATTCACTATCCCCACATCATCCAACCTTCTCTCTCTCTCTCTCTCTCTCATTCTCTTCATTCATCAGCACCTCAAAGTACTCTTTCCATCTGATTAACACACCCTCCTCACTTGTGAGTGCATTTGTCTCATTATCCTTCATCACCCTAACCTGCTGCGCATCTTTCCCAGCTCGGTCCCTCTGTCTAGCCAATTGGTACAAGTCCTTTTCTCCCTCCTTAGGGTCCATCCTTTCATACAACTCACTATACACCTTATCCTTAGACTTTGCCACCTTTCTCTTCACCATACACCTCATCTCCTTGTAGCCCTGTCTACTTTCTTCATCTCTCTGACAATCCCACTTATTCTTCACCAACCTCTTCCTCTGTATACCCTTCTGTACTTCCTCATTTAACCACCAGGTCTCCTTGTCCTCCTTCCTCTATCCAGATGTCATGCCAAGTACCTTTCTAGCTGTCTGCCTTACCACCTTGTATGGCAGGAGAAACTGTGCAGCAAAAATCTAACTTTTCATTTAGATAAGCAGACAGTGATAAATATCTTGACTCAGAAATGTTCCAAATTGAGATGAGTGCAGTCTATTAAAATTATTAGTTTCATGCAACCACAACATTAATTGGTTATTTTATGCTGAGCATATTCCTGTTATTAGCAATGTCCTTGCAGATAGCTTTTCTTGACTGCAGATCTCCAGATTTCATCATCTAGCCACAGAAGTCCAAGAGTTTATTACCCAAATCCACATGGAATTTTGACTAATAAGTGTGGAGCAGCAGATTTTTTATGGTAGAGGTCCTGGGCTTCACATACTAAAAAAGCCTAAGGCTGCCCTCTCATTATTTTACATGAGTTTAACTTCAGAAAAGAATAGTTGGTCACTTCTACTTCTTTTTCATTATGTAGCATCTTGCTAGACAATGTGAGAAGCTGCAAAGACAATCAGACTGCATTTGGTGGCAATTAGATTTCTATGCAGATTTGCTGGCTTCAAGTAGTATTCTAAACATTGCACGCTTGGCAGGTTGTTAAAGGGCTGAGACAAATTTAGGGGTAGGGCAAAAGACTCTCGGGTATCCCATTGTTAGAAACTAATCTGAAGGGTACTTATGTAGTTGTTGGTGATTATCATACATATTCTTTGTGGACCACTATATTAACCTGTGTGTACATGGGAACATTCCAAGGTGGTGAAGTGTTGGTTCATCTCAAATGAATGGTGTGTGTGTGGTTGATGATACACTACTGGTATTAATTGCTATGTCCAAAACTGTCCAACAGGATTTGAGTAATCGAGTTATTTTGGATAAAGCATCTTCTCTATTTCTTTGCTCAGTTCAATGGATTGCCACATTGTCTAGTGTCTGAGCAGGGCACCTGCAGAGCCTAAGGATCTAGGCTGCTTTTTACAGAACGCTTTGGTCAGTCAGTGTTTGTCAAGCAGAGGCTACTCATCTCATTCATTTCACTAAGGGAGGGCTTAAGATCTAGCTAGGGATAGCCAGTTAGTGGATGTAATTAAAATAATAGGTAGATGTTCTTCTAAAGCTTTCTGAGTTTCATTAGATAGTGTTTTCAAAGTTTTTATAATTCAGGGGTATGTGAGATTGGTTTTAATTTTGATCATTTGTTGTTCTTTGCATGTTGAAGGTATGTTTTGATTTTGAATCTTTCATACATTTGGTGGTCATTAAAGAGAGTGACAGTTCTACAAGGTCGCCTTTATTTGGGCCTTGACCCTGACAGTCAGCATGTGGTATAGAAGGATTCAGGGGGAAAGACTGGGACATAATATTCCTCTATGTATCTATTGATTAAGATAGTTACTGGTTAAGATATGGCTTCTGTTGCCATCTTCAGGTATTCAGGTGGGAGGTTATCAGCAGCTGAGAACAAGGTTTAAGTAGCATTTTGTATGGTAGATATTGTTACAGGTTTTAAGGTAAAGTTGTTAGCATTTGTGACTAAGGATTGTTTGGATTCATATTTTTCAGAGGTTAATGTGGTAGTGGAGGGGCAGTTGGTAATATGTTATGGGTTTGTGTAGGGGAGGGTGATGTGCTGTTGGTGAGGGCAGCAATGCTCCCTGTAAAATATTTATTAAATATAGTCACTATCTCAAGGCAGAGCAGGTTTGATAGGATACAGATCTTTTTCGAAGCCTGAACTGAGTAATGTGTGAATAGAGGATCAAAAATTTTTGGATCATTTTTTATGATTAAGTTGTAACTGGTTATAATATTGTTTCTTATCTTTGCATATATATATATATATATATATATATATATATATATATATATGTATATATATATATATATATATATATATATATATATATATATATATATATATATATATATATATATATATATGTATATATTGGCTTGATTATAAAGTTCCCTATATATCTGAAAGTTTTTTTTTATTTAGCCACTCCCTCCAAGCCTTGTCTCTGGTACTCATAATGTTTTTGGTGAGGGTAGATAGCCAAGGAAGTGTTTTGCATTTACCCTTTTTATATGTAGAGGGGCAAGGTTATGTAGGATATTTAAAAAAAAGTATTAAAAGTTATAAATTTGTTATTTAAGGGGAGAGTTTTTTAGTACAGAGCAGATGAGGGACCTTAGGATACCGTTAAATAAAGCTTTGTTACATTTTGGACAATCCTGCTCTGAAAGAGGCAAAACCCTTCATGAATGAGCAAGGATGAGTTCCCTAAAAAGCCTTTAAGCACTATGGTGGGCATGGGAGGATGAGTTATTTCTTTTTAATAACAGAGATTAACTGAGGAGAAGCTGAGAGTCAAAGAGAGAGAATAAAATATTAAGGATGAAAAGGAAACCACCCTGGTGGAATCACAAAATCAATCGGATGTATAACAGAAGGAAGAAAATCAATGCAAAAATTAGGAGGTGCAGCACCCAGAAGGATAAAAGCACTCTCATTAAACTAAACAAACAACTCAGAGGACAAATAATGTTTACCAAAGCTAACATTGATGTAAATTTGGTCTCCTGGGCCAAGGAACCACAAATCATTCTTTAGCCATGTTCACAATCTCAAAGGCAATACACAATTGTGTGCAGATCTCATTGTAAATGGAGACATGTATACTGAACCAGAAGATATAGCAAACCTCTTGGCTGACAAATTCTGCTCCAACTTTACTCCTCTCTCCCCCTCAACCTTCCCTCAGGAAATATCAACAAATATAACTCCACCTACTATCACAAGGGAACAGGTCCTTAATGCTCTCCCTAAGACGAAAAACACTTCATCAGTCAGCCCAGACAATATCCCGGGATGCTTCATGCCTCATGAATAGAGAAAGGCAACAGTCATCCCTCTGCACAAAGGTGGGCCATCTACAGACCCTGGAAACTACAGACCCATAAGTCTCACTAGTCTTATATATAAAGCCATGGAAGAAATTATCATGACGATGATCGATAGAGATATAGTAAACCTCCAGACACTGGACCCAACCCAGTTTGGTTTCATCAAGGGAAGATCATGCCTATTCAGCCTGGTGGACTTCTTTGAGAAGGTCACCTAAGCAATGGATGAGGGCAAAATCATGCACACTGCCTATCTTGACCTGGCCAAGGCATTTGACACAATACCCCACTTGGGCATTGTTGACAAACTCAGGAGGTTAGGTACAAACCCGTATGTCACCCAGTGGATAGCCAACTGGCTTACAAACAGAACCCAGGAAGTTAGAATTGGGGAGTCCACCTCTACAAAGAGGCCAGTCACAAGTGGAGTCCCTCAGGGATAAGTCCTTGGACAGCTCCTTTTTAGCATTTACTTCTCAGAAGTGGAGTCTGCATGTCCTCCCCGCGGTCGAGTGGCCTCAGAATGACATGCGTGAATGGGCGTGCCTTCACTGAAGGGTGAGCATCGGGCTGGCAACTCAGCACCATAAAAATCTACTACCAATCATTAGCAGACCAGAGTTCCACTGTGGCGACCCCTAACTGGGAAAAGCCGAAAAGACAAACAACAACTTCTCAGAAATCAAGGCCAATGTCAGTGATCTCTGGCTGACTAAATATGCAGATGATTGCAAATTAGGAGCTGTCATTGAATCTCACACTGACACAAATGCTCTCCAGGAGGGGCTGACAAAGACAAACAACTGGTGTCAGAGCCATGGACTAAAACTAAATGCCAATAAATGCATAATAGTATCCTTTGGGAAATCATCCATCTCTGATAACTATCATATTGACAACACACCCCTTAGAGTTGACCCTGTAGTCAGGGACGTAGGGACACACACAGATAGTAATCTAGCCTTTGATCATCATATGTCTACAGTGGTGAGGAAACCATTCTATGTTGCTCAACTTATAAACAAAGGTATGGCATCAAAGTCCAAGGAAGTTATTGTTCCACTGTATTCAGCATTCATCAGACTTATCATTGAGTACAATGCACCATTTGGTATGTACCTAACCAGGCATATCCAACAACTGGAATGTTCACAGAGGTTTCTCACTAAAAGAATACATGGCATAAGTAAAATATCCTATGCAGATCGTCTCAAGGCCCTATCCCTATATTCTGCCTCCTACAGCTTTTTGAGGGGAGACCTATGCCTGGCATACAGGACACTGTCAGATCCCACTCTTATGGACCTCCTGGTTATCTACAAAACAAACAGTAGCAGAATTACCCATTCTAAAGACTTAAACCTTGCCTGTGACATAAATAGGACCTGCTGGAGAGATAGGTGTATATCCCAGAGACTACTCCGTCTATGGATTAGACTACCCATCCATGTGAAGCAGAGTTCCTCCCTAAACCAGTTCATGTGCAACTTGGACAATTGGATGGGAAACCAGAAATTCATCCCTGGTTTGGCACCTATGTCTCTAAAGGACACAGGTAACCTGGAAATGTTTCATCTCCCAGGCCCATGATTATAATTATAAAGGGTATCAGAACTTGTCAGAGATTTGGGATGTATGGCTGGGCTTATAAAGGCCCTTGTATTCATTAGCCTAGTAAACAACTATGAACCTATGAACCTAAGCAGAAGATAAGTGACAGGATGAGGAAACATTTTTTAGGCTAAACAAAATTGAAATATTGAATGGTGAGAGACAAAATTAATGACTAAAAGCAGCCTTAGACAGAGATATTCTAGATGAGGTAGGGATATTAACAATTATTACAGGTGGTTTAGCAGAATTATCCATTTTTAAAGCAACATTTTTTTGTTTGATCCAAAATTTAAAAAAAATGGGACAATTCCACTAATATAATTGTGGTATGAAAAAGAAGTAATATATTTGTATAAATGCTACTCATGGGGTTGATTTGAAGGTCTTATTGCTGCAAACAACTGTTGTAGCTTCCAGTTTCTATAGAAAGTAGACTGACTGAAGATTTCTACTTTATGGAGACAGTTGACATCTAAAGCATGTTCTAAGAAGGAATTCCAAAACTCTGCTGATGAAACTTAAATGAATATAATCAGAAGAATGATAGATGAAAACTATATACATGAAATAAGGTAGAGTATTCATTGAGAGTTTACAGGGAAAGTATACTGAAGACTTTTAAACAGAATGCACAGGGTTTAAGTATGGAGAATATATATGAAAGTGTAGTTAGAAACCACAGAGTGAGGGGCTTGGTTTTCCCATGTTTATAGTCCTATAGTAAAATGTGTTAGAAAATATATAAATAAATGTCAGTATATTCTAGAATATCTCTGTTCTGAAGAATAAATATCTTGTAGACTAAAGAATAGATGATGTTACAAGATGACCTGCTATAGGCAAAAAAAAAAAAAATTGGAATCATAATATTATGAACATTCAACAAAAGAAGTCATAACAGCATATTTGCCTGGGGGCACTGTGCAAGGTTTTAAGTATATTAAGAAGAAAAAAAAAAAGACTTTCACAACAGAATGGAACAAGAGGCAAACCATATTTAGCCATAAATAAGAAAATATTATTTAAATTGCACTTTGTACAGTAATAAGTTATCGGTGAGACTTTGATATTCCTATAATGTGGTTAGGCATACTAGTTGCTTATATTACATACACACACATATATATATATATATATATATTTATATATATATATATATATATATATATATATATATATATATATATACATATATATATATATATATATATATATATATATATATATATATATATATTACTATCAAATACATTTAGAAGGTATACTGAAAGGTTTATGTAGCTCAGTGCAGTGTGTGACAGGAAAATGTGCTCATAATGCATGTAGTTACAGGAGATAATAGGTGATACATAGTATCATCCTGTGTAACTTGAATACCATTGGGTTTTTGTATAAACAGGTCATATCTAGTTGATGCCATACTTCAGCAACTTTATCAAGGGTATGAATACAGTTACACTTGTGATAAGATCAAATGCATGAGCTCTTAGCAGTGTGTTACATCTAAAAAGGGATGGAAGAAAAAGAAAAACAATATCTGGCAATTTAGAAAGCAAGATTAAAGCTGCAAGATTCTAATATGCTTCATCCTATCACAAAGGGTTTAAGTCTCCCAGTCTCCATTTTCCTACTGTAAGACTGAGCAAGTGACTTAACCAGGCAGTGCTTCCAATTCAATTCACTCAACAGGCAGTTATTTTGATTACCACCTTATAAAATTTAGAATAAATCAATCAATTAATCATCTGATCAAGAAAAGTAGTGAAACACCTGGATGCTAAGATGGCATGAGAGATTGCCACTGTCGTTATTGCATCTTATAGAAGATAAGCAGATCTAACACAATCTTCTGTACCTCATTGGTCATTTTGATCTGTAGGGTAGTATTTTAACTACTGGGCCCTAAACATCAGCATGCTGGAAGATAATGGCCAGGGTCTCTTTGTTGCTACATCCTATCCAAAGGGGTTTTCAAGTACCAGAAGGAAACTCAGCACCATTCTCAGATGATCATTAGACATCACGGGGAATGAAGTTGTTCCATTAAGATGTACTAGTTAGTTTCATTTTCAATCTGACTTTTGTTTTTTTTTTCTTGGCAAATCACTGTAGCTGCATTAGACAAAGTGCCAATAACTAATATGTGTTTTATGATCAAATATGAACAGAAATATCAGTATGTATCTTGTTTTGGGTACCACAAGAGTCTTATAGTACTTATGAATAAGTGTATTATCACAGAATATATATATATATATATATATATATATATATATATATATATATATATATATATATATATATATATATATATATATATATATATATATATATATATATATATATTAACTGTATAATATTGAATTTCAGAATTTCAAGATCATAAAGCCAAAACCTGACAATCCCAAAACCCCAGAAGTGCAAATTTTAAAATCATGAACACTACACTAACCATACACCACACACTCACACACACACACACACGCACACACACACACACACACACACACACACACACACACACACACACACACACACACACACACACCACACACACACACACACACACACACACACACACACACACACACACACAGCTTCCCCAAAAACACTCATACCTACACTACATACAAGCAGGGGGCCCCACACCCCTTACTTAAAGATACTAACTCCACGGTCACACTACACAGACAAACACACAAAAACACCACCATACAAGTTACATTCCCCTTGCATGCACAGATCACAGTAACCAAACACACTGACACACACTAAAGCCCCTAACCAAAACCCTTAAACATCAATACTTAACTGAACTTCCAGCTATCCCTTCATACAGCACAACACCAGAAGAGCTACTTCAAAATCTCCGTACTTTGGGATTTTGAAATTCGCTTTTCTGGGGTTTTGAACTTTTGAGCTTTCGGCTTTATAATCTCGGGATTCTGAAATTTGGTATTTCAGAATTTCAGGATTACAAAGTGTTCCCATATATATATATATATATATATATATATATATATATATATATATATATGTATAATATATATATATATATATATATATATATATATATATATATATATACTATCAAAGAACATATATGTTTTGTGTGTGTGTGTGTGTGTGTGTGTGTGTGTGTGTGTGTGTGTGTTATTCTGCACATGTATGTCTGCTTGTGTATGCATGTTTATTTATATTATGTGATGTGCTTAAGGATAGAAACATGCATATTAAGATGTTTTGCACCCCTTGAAATGAAGATCTGTGTATCTGCAATACTCTGACATGCTGCCTGCTAATCCAGTTTACATCACTGTATTATACTTTTCTGAAATTCTGCTTACTTTGCTGTCTGTAAAAAGTGTATTATCTGATCACAACTCCCTTCTAAAAGGACAAAAACTTAGCATTATAATGTTTCTTTGTCCTGTGTAAGTCTGTTTATTTTCAGTAACAACACATGTATCAATATTTTCAAACATCTCAGAATAGCTATACCATGATTACAAAGATTTATTTTGAAATAAAACATGCCATTTTACACCTTCAGCACAAACATTATGCTTGCTATATCACACCTATTCAGGAAATATTTATTTATGTCATAGGTAACTATATTAATATTAAGCATATTTAAAGGCATTTCTTTTCGTACGCAGCTTTTGTTGACTAGCTTGATGGCCCTATGCCTTGGATCATTATTCATTGGTGGTCCAAGGCGGTAGTGTCAGACAAACTCCAAGATTATCAAAATACACCACAGTAATATAAAATGGAAACAGTGAAAATTATGCAATTGTTACATTTTTCAAAGCTCTGTTTTAATGTTTTTAAAGTTTGTCTGCTAAGACCAATAAAACCCGAAGCACTCTTTAGTACTGCACATGGTTTGTACAGCATCAGCTCATAGTTCAGGATGTGTAAATGGATAATAACAAACCTCATTTCAATGAAACATACATTTTTCTACTGTCAAAATTTTCAAAATCTGAAATGCATACTTAATATCTCCTATAGAAATGCAATATACAATATTTTGCATGATAAAGGTGTAAGAATGAATACCAGCAGCAATGAAACTACAAATGTAATTAGAAAAGAACCTTTGAAGATGCAGTCACATCAGAAAATGAAAATACTTAGGTGAGGGATCATTTCTCACAACCGAATATCTCAATTAGCAAATTAGAGTTAACTGTCAGTGGATTTTAAAAATAATCTTCAAAGCATTTGGTTATGACAGACATCATCAGTTAGGATGATTAAAATGAATGATATTGAAGAAAGAAGTCTTAATGATCATGCTCTCATCCTGGCCCATTATCATGCCTTAGATTTATAAGAACTCATAAAAAAAACTATGCATTTCTCTCTGCTAGTTTCGTTTTCTTTCTGAGTCAAATCAACCACATCCTCAGCTTTGAGAACTATTACTATAATCCTGATAGCTGTCTCTCTGAAACAGATGTGCTGTCTTTCTTAATGTCAGCTTGATATTCTGCAATCTTCTTGTCTGTCTCTATGAACCATAATTGACTCTGAAGTGCCTTGATGTTTATCAGAGTACAACATGTATTTAATTCTGAAGCATCATCTGCTTTAACAAATGTATATCTCCAGGGATTTGCTATGAAAATAATATGTTGTGTCATTAAGCAAGAACTCAAGCTGTAGGTAAGACCATTTAAACTGCATATATAATACTGCTTCCTTTATTATCATACTTTCAAATGTTTATATTTTTGATGCTTAACTTTTTTCAACCATTCCATTTCTTTCATCATTCTTATATGTAGATTTGATGTAAAAGTTAAATTCTACCGGTTCTTATGTAAGTCTGCAGAAAGATTTTACTAATATATTATGTGCGCATTAATTTTTCTGCATAATCTTTGTCTGATTTTATTTTCTAGAATCCTCTAATTCTTTATGATAACTGAACATGTTGGTATCCATTATCTTACCAACAGAGACAGATATGAAGAAGTCATTGTCATAGTGTCTCATGAGATTCTGTTTTTTGCAATGCATGATGAAAGTTCATAGCATCCTTTCATGTAAATGTAATTCTGTAGTTTCTGCTGCTATAAATTTCTTTGGTGGTCTTTGCTTTGATTGTATTGAAATGGCTTAGGCCATATGGTCTGACCACTATAAAAAGTTCAAGTGTAGTTTTTTCTGTGGATTGCACGACGGTATTTACCTCTGACAATTCAAACCTTTAGTGCTTCATTCTAGGATAGAGAGCTAAAGTCAGGGGTAAAACCTTTACTCTTTAACTACTGATCTCATTTACACTGCACATAATTTTCCAAACATATGGTGTTTAGCAAGGAACCTATCTAGAATATGAACTCTTTTCATCTTAAACTTGAATGTTAGTATCACAGTAACAGCAACAGCGAACAGCAACAGCGATGGTTGGCTGCACAAAATTGCCATTTGTATGAAGATGCCTACTTCTCAGTCTGGAGAGTCTGCCTCAAAACAGCTTTAATCACATGTATAGTAATGAACTCTGACCTCCCATAGACAACAAGCTTACATTTACAGTGAAAGTTGGAGGGATGCAGTTGAAGAACAGGAAGAGACAACAAGAAGAGTGCACATATATTTCAGTTAGATGGAGAAGATCTGAGGTTAATTTAAGGAAATTTCATTTCATGGAGAGAAGTGTGGGACCTTGTATTACATTTATAGTACTGTTGGCAGTGTGCATTTCAAAAGATGGGTTCAGAGACATCAGGATAGGTATAAAATGAGTCAGAGTTGAGTTTGCTCCCTGAAACAAAAGAATGAAGCCATGACTATGCACACAAGGTTTGGTTTCAACTAGTGGCTGAGATATTGGGGGACCAACTGGATGGAAGAGGAGTGAAGAGAATATCGGGGGACCAACTGGATGGAAGAGGAGTGAAGAGAATATCGGGGGGCCAACTGGATGGAAGAGGAGTGAAGAGAATTTGATGTCTCATATCTCTACGGAAGGAGAGAATATGTTGAATGCTCATGGGAGTATGTAGGTCTAACCACTCAGTTAGAATGGGGATTTTCACTCTACATTTACCTGCAAATGGATATCAGAAATAGAATGATGTTACTCTTCTCCATCTTCGGCAGTTCTGATCCTCCACAGGGAAGTAACTATGCTAGCAAAGGTTTTCAGCAGAGATAATTATATCACAATTATATCACAGCCCAACTGTCCTGCTTGCCCCATTGCAATAATTTGCACTTTTGCTAAACCAATACATTTTCAAGATAATTGGTGCTACTGGGAATTTTACTTGTAACAATGTGCATGACACTCAGTCAGGCAGGCATTTATGTATCAAAATGCCCTGTGGGTACTGAAGAGAAATAGTACAGCATGTTGATGGATTATAGTGTGACCTAACATACATATATCCTTAAGTAAGACTCATGACTCACTACTGATTTACTGAGGGTACAGTTTGAAGGTTTTGGTAGAAGATGAAGGAGGATCTGTAAAATACATCAACCAAACAAAGCAAAGTACCCAAAAAACTTCTTGTTACAAAAGAACACCAGTGTTTTACACAAACCATACAAGTGCATAACATTCTCCCCCATTGACTTATATGGTTTGCTATATACTGAGATCAGATGGGGTGAGTGTGCATCATAGTAATAGTGTCTGCAGGTGAAATTTTACCTAAGCCTTTACTTCAAAAATTCTTCTTCCTTCATCTTGTGGGTTATTGTATCTAGTCTTGTGGGCTATTGTTTCTAGTCTTCTCCAGGCTGTATGTACTTTTGTGTGATGGTGATGCTGACTGCATCACCCACTTTATGGACTATCTTAATGGCTGCTCCCAGTATTTTAAATTCAGCTTTAATTGGGGTAGGGACAGTATTAATTACCTTGATGTTACCATGTCCCACTCTGCAGGGGGATTTAAGTCAAATATTTATAGGAAGGACACTTTGTGAAACAGCTATTTTCATTACAACAGCTGTCATCCTCATTTTTAAAAAATAAATTTGGTGAAAGGACAGGCTATTCGGATAGCCAGAATAACATCAGTTGGCAAGGACCTGAGAGCAGAATTCCACACATTAAAGAAAATGTTCATAAACAGGGGACATCCAAATCAACTAGTCAGTGAAATTATAGAGGAGGTTCACCGACATTGGGGTACTAGATATTCCCCCCTCTTGGGTGTGGGGTTAGACAAAGATAACACAAGTGATTCTAACAAAAGGTTTGACAAGGCATATGTTATGAAATGTAACCATTTTACAAACCCTTTGTGTAGTATACTACAATCCAACTGGTGTATTTTTAAAGTCAGTAAGGAGCTCTATGAAATAGTGGGAAACAGGCCCACATTTTCATATAAGACTGGAAAGAATTTTAAAGAGCTTTTAGAGGTAGAAGCACCTAATAGGGATAAGGTAAAATGGGGAACTACACCATGTGGAATGTGTAACTACTGTTCCTTCATAGTTAGATCAGACAGTTTGATCCTACAAAATGGGTTGGGAAGTAAAATCTATTTTAAGAAGGGGAACTGTGGGCCAAACAAATTAGTTTTTTTAGCAAAGTGTGGAATTTGTTCATGTTTCTATATAGGAAAAGCTGAAAGGGCCCTTAAAAATAGAATCTATGAACATCTTTATGATATAAGGATAAAGAAATGTATTAGTGCCCTATACAAGCACTCTCTGCATTATTCAAATTATGTTGGTTACCACTTTGGTATTCCTGAAGTTGTTAAAAAAAACCCCAAGAGGTGGTAACTGTAAGTCAACTCTTTTATAAAAGAGAACTTGGATGGCAACTTAGGTTAAGAGCTACTTCACCTCCTTGTCTGAATGAATATGTGTCAGTTAAACCTATTCGGAAAGGAGGGGCTGATTGGTTATATATATAACAAATTTTCTTTTTTTTTTTATTTATTTAAACTTGTACAACAGTGAAGGTTCTTTTAAATGATTAATTACATAATTGATGAATAAGAAATTACCAGGGGTATTTAAGGAAGTGATGTGGATGTACTTTTTATCTGAAGAAGTCTCACTGTTGAGATGAAAACGCTCATTTTGATTCACTATTTTAATAAATTATTGGAGCTGTCATATTGTGGCTGGAACACTTCTTTTGTTTTATTTTTTGGTTTTGATTATGTTTCCCTGAGATTTTATTGGAATTTTGTAAATAATAATTATATGTCTCTTGAAAATATTAATATGATTTATATAGAAATGTGACACTGCCAGGACAGCTATCTGGAATTTTGTAAATAACCATATGTCATCTGTGAATATTAATATGTGTGCAAAGTACTGAGCTAAAATGTGACCACAGAGTACCCTATGGGAAAAGGACAGAAATGTATATAAACTATGTGCCTGTGCATGTGTTAATGGTAGAAGTTTGAACATACAGAATTAATTTGCAAACCCTCAAGAAAATAAGTGGAAATTGCTTTACAATTCTGTTATCTCTATTTCAGCTTAGAGCAGACACACTATCTAGAGTTAGAGGTTTTCTTATTGTCTAAAAACAGAAATAATTACTTGGTTATAAATGTAAAGGTGTTTAACTGTTTTATAACTTCCAGTTCTAGGTAAACATCTGAGAGATAAGTATTTTTGACACAGAGATGTTGGTTTATGTTAGCCTGGGAACTGCAGGCAGGTGACAAAGAGTGATGTCATCCAGCTGATGCAGCAGTAATGTTGTGATATTAATTTGGGAACTCTCTCAAAGACTGTGAATTTTGTAATTGTCTTTGGACCTAGAAACATCCCACTCATCAGGACTTCTACCTGCGTCTTGCTGATAATAAGTAACTAGGGAAAAGTGATTTCTCTTAGATAAAGATAGGAATATAGTAATGATTTGTTTAGATATTTTATGTATTTATTTGAGACTGTCCTACAATGTTGTTTTAAAATATTTCCTGTGATTCTGAACTCTGTAGTCACTGTGCTGAGTTATGGAGTATTGTCTTGTTCTTTTATTATGTATTATTAAATATATTTAAACATTTTAATTGTGGCTGGATTGTTTAGAGATATGTAAACTCAGCGTATTTGCATATATATTTGGTGACACTGTTCAGGCCACTCTTAAATACCCTTGCAAGACATGATTGCAGCTTTAGTCACAGCTGCATCAGAAAATAGCAACCAGGAAGACAATCAGACTGTCCGAGAAGATGTACAACTCTCAGATAATGGACAGCTCAGACTTTCCACAGAGGACTTAAAAATCCATCTGGAGTTAAAGAGACTCGAGCTAGAGGCCAAGCATTTGGAAATAGAAGTAGCAGAGAGACTGAGATGTCTGAAGGCTGAGGAGAATGAGAAACTGCAATGCCTGGAAGCTGAGGAGAAGAAGAGCCAGAGGGAACATGAAAAGGAGATGCTGACTCTTTGCCAGAGACATGGAGGTAATGGGGAAGTGAGTAAGTAAAGCCCAGAAGTAACAAAGGTCAGTAAGTTTCTTTCAATATTTACAGAGGGGGATAATTTTGATAGTTTCATTCATATGTTTGATAGGGTTTGTAAACAGTATAATGTTGATCAAGGGCTCTGGGTATGGTTCCTGACCCCACTTCTCCATGGTAAAGCTGTAACTGTTCTTTCCATACTGTCTGGTACTGACTTTTTAAATTATAATGTTTTAAATAACTATTTGCTAGAATTTTTTAAGTTAACACCAGAAGCTCATAGGAAAAGGTTTTGTGAGCATAGACACAAGGCAGATGAAAGTGTGTGTTAATATGTTGCTGAACTAAGTGCTTATTTTCATAGATGGGTGAGTGGATGTCAGGTCACCACTTTTGAAGGGCTGGCAGACATTTTGGTCAGAGAACAAGCCATTAGAACTTGGCCTGAGGACATGAGAATCTGGTTAGCTGATAGATAATGCAGATGAATTGGGGAAGAAGGGAGACCTCTACCTTACAAGCTGGGCATCACTGCACAGGAAAGGGACACCCAGTGCTACTCGTGTATCTAAGGGAACCCATGGTGGGCAGCCCAAAGTGCCACAAAAGAGTCCACCAGTAGTAGGGGGAGCCACTAGTCCAGGTACAAATCCAGGACCAAGGGTTAAATGTTTTAAATGCAACCAGTGAGGCCATGTAGCATATAGATGTCTACAAAGGCAAGGTGGGGAACAAAAGGTGGGAGAGCCAGTAAGTGGGAATGACAAAATGCCAACAGTAGATTGTCTCAAGACAACAAGTGTACCAAACTACCACAAGAGGTTATATCCTATTTAATGAATGGGAAAGAGGCCATGGCTAAAAGAGACATGGCCTCTGACCTAACCACTGTGAAGCCTGCAATAACTACAGAGGAACACTACTATCTTGGGCAGTCCACTCCAGTCAGAGCTTTAAGAGGGACCCCATTCTAAATACCTTTGGCTAGGGTTTACCTTGACTGGGAGGGTGGAAAAGGAAGCAAGCAAGTAGGTGTCTTTGAGGATACCCCTGCAGATGTCCTATTAAGGAATGATTTTGATAATGCAGTACTGTGTGTTCACGCAGTTACATGCAGTCAGGCTTAGAGACAAGCATGTGGGTCTGGTAGCCAGGGAGAGACCCAGACAGACCACACACTTGCAGTCAGGACTGGTGAGGTGGATACTTCAGGGAGGGAGCTACCCTGTAGCAGTGAGACTGAAGGTGAGCCACAGCTGCTTGTGGGTATTGATGTTCCCTTGGACAGAGTGACTGCAAGGTCAGAGGTGAGTAGTAGTACCCAGGCTGACAGTGAGGCACCGCTGCAACAGGATACCCATTTTCCTGTGGAAGGGGAGCTAGCAAGGGTTACAAAGAGAGAGTTGTGACAGGCTCAGCTCTCAGATCCTACACTGCAAGGCCTTAGGGAGCTAGCTAGTGAGGCAGCTGATTCTCAAGGGAAGGGGTAGTCTGTATACTGGGACAAAGGGTTACTGTATACAGAGTGAACCCCTGAGGTGAGAGCTAGAGGGTGAGAGAATACAGCAGTTGGCAGTGCCCAGAAATTACCATCTGGCACTTCTAGCCATAGCCCATGATATTCCCTTTTCAGGTCATATGGGCATAAAATGTCCAAATAGACATATTATACAGAACTTCTATTGCCCTAGGATTTTTAGAGATGTAACAGGGTACTGCAGGACTTTTGAGCAGTGGCAAAAGGTAGGCAAGGCAGGAGACAAGTTGAAAGCTCCTTTGATGCCTTTGCTTGTGATTGAGGAGCTATTTCAGAGGGTAGCTATGGATATTATGGGGATCTGAGTACCCCAAGTTCCACAGGGTAAAAGTATATCCTAGTGGTAGTAGATTATGCTACCAGATACCCTGAGGCAGTGGCTCTGTCCTCCATTGAGGCAGAAAAGATGGCAAATGCTTTGTTAGAGATTGTCAGCAGGGTAGGTTTTCCAAAAGAAGTACTGACTGACAGAGGTGCCAGTTTCATGTCAGACCTGCTGGCTTGTCTGTGGAAGTACTGTGGGGGTGAAGCACCTAAAGACCACCCCCTACCATTCCCAGACTAATGGTCTTGTTGAGAGGTTAAACTCTACACTCAAGATGATGTTACAGGCATTTGCAGACCAGTTTAAGAGGGACTGGGAGAAATATTTACCCCATCTGTGGTTTGCTTACAGAGACGTTACTCAGGAATCCACAGGATTTTCACCCTTTGAGTTGTGTGGGCATAGGGTGATGGCACCTCTAGATTTAATTCAAGATGAGTGGGAGTGTTTGTGTGAATACCATAAGGAGTCTGTTATGGCATGTATCCTAAACCTCAGGACAAGCCTCAGGGAACTCATGGGTTTGGCCCAGGAGAACCTGCCAGAAGCCCAGCTACAGAAAAAAGTCTGGTATGACAGGAATGTTCGAGCTAGAGAGTATGCTGTATTGCATCAGGCAATGGTTCTCATTCCTGTCAGACACAACAAGCTGCAGGTCACTTGACAGGGACCCAACAAAGTGGTAAGGAAGGTCAGTGATATTACCTACATGGTACAACTGCTAGACAGGAGGCAGGGGCACAAATTGTACCATATTAACATGATGGAGCCTTACCATGATAGGGAGGCCCTTCTGCTAAGTACTGGCAATAGGAGGCAGGAAGATTCTGAGGAGGATCTATGGCTACAGGGAAGCAGCCAGCCAAATCCCAAATTACTATGATGGAGCCTAGGGTTGCAGGCATATGATATAACAGTGCATTACTGTACTGGGGTCAGCAATGTCAAGGCAGCTGGAATCTCAAGACAGGGAATGTTTTAAGGTATTCCCAGATAGGCACAACCCTCACAAGCAATGTTTCCCATGGGTCACCTGAAAAACTAGCTTGAATTCTCATGGGTGGTGAGAAGTGTGGCTAATCGAAATGCTGCCAGCCCAGCCAGCTGGAATTTTGTAAATAATCGTATGTCACTGGAAAATATTAATATAATTTATATAGAAATGTGACACTGCCAGCCCAGCTGTCTAGAATTTTGTAAATAATCAAATGTCATATGTGAGTATTAATATGATCCATAGGCTTGTCTTACAAATGTAAGAGAACTATATGTTATGTGTATATTAAACTACTGGTGCAGAAGTCTGTGTAAAGTACTGAACTAAAATGTGAACACAGTGTACCCTACTGGTAAAGGACAGATATGTATATAAACTATGTGCCTGTGCGAGTGAATGTGTTAATGGTACAAGTTGAACATAGAAAGTTAACTTACAAAACCTCAACAAAATAAGTGGAATTTGTTTTACGATTCTGTTATCGCTGTTTCAGCTCAGAGCAGACACAATGTCGAGAACAAGAGGATTTCCTATTCTCTTGAAACAGAAATACTTACTGGGTTTCAAATGTAAAAGTGTTTAACTGTTTTATGACTTCCAGCTCTAGGCAAACTTCTGAGAGATAAGTATTTTTGACACAGAGATGTTGGTGTCTATTAGCCTGGGAACTGAAGGCAGACAACAAAGAGTGATGTCATCCAGCCGACCCAACAGTAATGTTTTGATATTAAATTGGGAACTCTCTCAGAAACTGTGAATTTTGTATTTGTCTTTGGACCTAGAAATATCCCACTCATCAGCACTTCTGCCTGCGTCTTGTTAATTGTAAGCAACTGGGTAACGTGATTTCTCTTAGATAGAGATATGAATATAGTAACAATTAGTTTAGATGTTTTCTGTATTTAATTGAAACTGTCCTGCAATGTTGTTTTAAAATATTTCCTGGGATTCTGAACTCTGGAGTCACTGTGCTGAGTTATGGAGTATTGTCTTGTTCTTTTATTATTTATTATGAAATATATTAAAACCTTTTAATTGTGGCTGGATTGTTCAGAGATATTTAAGCTCTTAGCGTACTTGCATGTGTATGTGGTGACACTGTTCAGGCCACTCTTAAAATAGCCTTGCAAGGCTTGGTCACAATTTAGATAATAGTAACATCGCACAGTAAGATTGGTCACACTTTGGGAAGGGCTTTACAGTAGCTGATAAAGAGCTGGTTGGTGGAAGTGGTAACTACCTTTTAGGCTGGGCAGAAGGGGTCTAGATAGTAAATCTGTGCCAGCCTTTCCCAGGAGTGTGTGTGTGTGTGTGTGTGTGTGTGTGTGTGTGTGTGTGTGTGTGTGTGTGTGTGTGTGTGTGTGTGTGTGTGTGTGTATATATATAAATCAAATCTCAAAGTATGTGTGTCAGCTACCTGCACAGGGACATGAAGCACTGGTCGGACAGAGAGGGTGTTGGAGGTTTTGGCTTGACTGCTCAGCTGAGATTTTAACCCTATAGCTGTGCCAGTGCAGAGTCGTATTGTGGATCTGGAAAGAGAGGGAGAAACCAGCCCCAGACTGACTGTGATCTCTGTGTGCTCTAAATGGAAATTGTACTTTACTGTGTGTGTACTTGTCATCCTCCCAATGTGCATGTCCCCCACTGGGGCTAGTGGTGAGGATTGAAGCTCCTTGATTAATGGGTCAGTGCAGGGGTATCACAGAAGCCATCCTGGATAGGCAGACAAACTGTCCCTTTACTAGGTTACATTTTTGCCATAAAGGGTGGGCACTACTACAGTGTAAATAACTATTACATCAGGTTTCTTTTTGAAAAATATTTGAGGAAAATGTCCCCTTAACCACATCTTTAATCAAAGTAAAATCCAAAAAAAATCATGTTATTGAAATTAAAATCCATTGTAAATTTAAAAAATTCAACTGTATTGTTAATATAAATAAAAAAAATAATTTAGTATCGCCAATGAACCTTTCCAAATGATCAGCAAATAATCCAAGAATCTAAAATAGTACACTATCCCCAGATTCACTAATTTTCCATGCAGGACTAGCTTAGTAATGCATGGAAGCACCCGTGTAGGAGGAGGAAGGCAGCACGCCATGCATATTAATGAAGGCGTGCTACCCGATCTCCTAGGCTTACATGGAGCATGTACGAGTGTATGGGGCGTGTCTGAGAGCAGAGCTCTCAGAATAAACGCACCCCTGCAATGTAGAACAGCACAAAGTGGAAATAAATGAGTGAGACTGCTCATAGGTTTCCGCATATCCCTACCAACAGTCCCCCATGTGTACAACAGCAACAGGGCATAAAAATCAAAAGAAGAAACCCCTTTATTTTTTTTTAAACTCCAAGTACAGCTAACCGTAGGTGTGCTGGTGTGCCCATTGCTTAGCTATGGTTAAAGCAGCTTAAAAGGCTGAAGAGGATAACAAGAAAGATATATGAAAATGAAGCAGCACAGCAATAGTGTAGTGGGCAGAACATTTGCCTAATGAGCAGGCATTCCTGGTTCGAGTTAGACTGCAGCACAGTCTATTTTACATGGCAAAGCATGGTATAACCAATATTTTTATTGCAAAGCCCACTAAATAACATATATTTATGAACTGGAGTACTGCTGGAAATGCACATGAGAAGAGTCAGTGTCATAATGAAGAAGGCAGTAGTAAGCAGGTGTAAGCACAGATAAACAGTAGTAAGCATATGTAAGCACTAGTAAGCGTGTTAAAGTGTGTTTGCATTGGGGTAAGCATTGCCTACACAGATGAAGCAAAGTAGAAGCTGAGTGTAAGAAACTATAACCTGAAATAAGCAATGCTTACTACTGCACAAACCTGCGCAAACCCCTTACAACTGCTTTAAAGTGCCTTAATCACTCTGTATCCAACGGGCCTTTGTCTGCCCAGGAACAAAATAAACAGCCATGCAGGTCTTGAACCCAGCAGCCTATTCACCATAGCCCCAGTAGCTATCCAGCAAGCCATCACAGAAGTACAGAAGAATAAGGTAGTAGTAAACATGTCCTTACCATAGTATAACCAAACTGAACTTGTGAAAGGCATCAGTATACAGTCATATGTGCCATAACTGACTACATCACATAAATATGTGAACTGGAGTACAGCAGTAAGCCCAGAAGTGAGGTGTACTTGTAATAGAGTGTCAAAGTCCCCAGTAAAACACAAGGACCCCACAGAGTGTACGGACACATCAATCAGGGATACTAGGCATACATTTAGGTGTAATGAATAATAACACAATGCCAAAAAGGCATCATAATGAATGTCTACTGTAGGCAACACCAAGCACAGGCCAGCTTAGGAGGTGTGAGCAATGTGTACACCAGCTAACTCTTTGTGCCCAGTGGTATACCCCTTTAAACAATGCCAATCTTAGGTAAGCAGGTTTTCCCATAGCTTAGCCTTTTCAAAACCGGCCAATCATGGAAAAGTGTGGGAAATCAGCCTTACTTAAACCCAAGAGGTGAGAATACAGCTCATAACTGGTTGTAGCTTCCCCTTGCAGGGACTATGGCAGTAAGTGGAGAAGGAGTGCACTTCCGGGTGCAGAGCTGGTGCATCCAGGAGTCCAAGGTCATAGCTGCACTCTTAGTTAAAGACCATGCACAGAGACTGCTGCAGGCCAGTACCAGGGCTCCCAATATAAGGCGGAGGCCTGGGACTGTCTCACCCATGACCTCATCAGTGCCACTGGCATACCTCGAACTGGTGAGCAGGTCAGGCATCACTATGCCAACCTGAAGAGGCAGAAAAGGGATCTCTTGGAGGAGTGGCTCCAAGAGACAAGAGCATCAGGGGGTTGTCCCAGCCATGTGTAAGTATCAGTCCACTACCTGTTTAATAATTGCCAGCTCAGGTATATCATGAATAGGTATGGCTAAATATTCCTCTTATGTCCCCCACATCTGCAATGGAGTGGGCCACCAACCAGGAGGCCCACATCTGCCACCTAGCGAGATTGCAATGTGAGGCAGGTTTGTAATACTCATGCTTTTACTGTCATAGGAAATAAAAATAAAAGTAGTAGTAAAGTAATTGCAAGTATAAAACCTGTATTGTTCAAAGCAAGTTCTGCATACACTAGAGAATATGGAAGGAAGAGTATCATCTTGTTAGTATGGCAATATAAGTGTAATACCCTGACAAAACAGGTCTAACTGCTGGACTGTATGTGTATATTCTTTTATCATATGGTAATGTAGATTTGCAATCATGTCATAGTACTGTATTATTAGGCATTGTTACCCACACCATGCACCATAATGTGAATATGTAGGAAGGCCTGTATATGACAGGAGTAATCCCCAGAGGCCATTTAGTACAAATGAGAGACACATGGACAGTAAATAGGGAAATGCAGACAACAAAATCCAAATAGCACATGCAACTGAGATGTGAACTGTTGTTTTATTAGCACACACAGCCACTGTTTGAATCCTGCCAGTGGTAGTATTATGCACACAAAATTATACATCACAAGTCAGACTCAAAGCCTGTCACAAGTGGTGTCCCACAGGGCTCAGTCCTGGGTCCACTCTTGTTCGGCATCTACTTTTCTGAAGTACAAGCAAACACAGGAGGGTTATGGCTGACAAAGTTTGCAGATGACTGCAAACTGGGCGCCATAGTCGAAAACACATCTGACACAGATATCCTCCAGAAGGGCCTCACAGAAACGGATAACTGGTGCCAGAGCCATGGCCTGAAGTTAAACGCCAAAAAATGCATAGTCATACCCTTCGGGAAAAACAAGGTTACCCCTAGCTACCATATAGGTGACAATCCACTGAGCACAGAAAAGTCATCAGGGATCTGGGGACCCAAGTTGACAGTAGTCTTTCGTTTGACACTCATGTTGCTAAAGTAGTTAGGAAAACCTTCTATATCGCCCACCTGATCATGAAGGGATTCACATCTAGATCAAGGAGGTCATCGTCCCCCTGTACTCATCACTCATTAGACCTATGATTGAGTACAATCCCCCGTTCGGAATGTATCTGACCAGACACCTGATGCAGCTTGAAAGGCCCCAAAAGTTCCTCACCAAAAGGATAAAGGGTCTCAAAAATATGTCTTATGCTGCCCGACTGAAAGAACTCCAGCTTTATTCAGTCTCATACCGCTTGCTCAGAGGTGACCTGTGCCTGACATATAAGGCCATGTCAAACCCAGATTTGATGAATATGCTTCACCTCAAAAAATCTAGATACCTCAGAACCACAAGGGTGGGAGACGTAAACCTTGACACGGTTATAAATAGAACGTGCTGGAGGGACAGATTCATCACCCAGAGACTCCCTATGCTGTGGAACAAAATCCCGGTACATGTGAGGCAGAGCACCTCGCTGGCCTTGTTCAAGAGGAATCTTGACCAATGGATGGGAGATCGCAGATATACCCCAGGGATTACTTCAGTGTCACTGCTTGACAGAGGCACAGAAAAATGATAGGCATAGTTTTTATTCAAACTAAAGGGGTGGCGAAAGCCACATAACTATGGGCTAGGCTTATAAATGCCCTTGGGCAGATAGCCTAGTATGAACCTATGAACCTATGAACCTATGAACAACTGTACAGATATGTCCAGCCTGTCTATTAAAGTGGCCCATATCTAATGCTATAAACCTGTCCCCTGGGAAATCAGTGGGATGATCCCAGACGTATAGGCAGCAAACAGGAAATACAACTGATTGACACACATCTATGACAACAAACCTGGCATACTTGCAAACTCCCCAATACCTTATGTGACTAAGAAGCCACAAATGTCCCATTTACACCCCAACCTGTTAAGCTGTGGTCAAAGTATGTACAGTAATAGAGTGAGATGTATGTGCATAATACTAATGTGTAATCTGAAACTTTGTGTGGCAACAGTCAGGTAGTGCTAACAAACATTGCTCCCACAGGTACGTTGGATATGAACTCTGTGCTGTGAAATACAGACCAATATAACCTGTACTGGTACCATCCACGTAGAGGATTGTGACCGTTGCAGTTTCTCTGAATAATAAAGTATCACTGGTCACTGTTGCCCACACTGTGTTACATAATATAACTGTGTAGAAAAGCATGTATATGTGTGTGTCAGGTCACTAAAGGTGGAAGAGGACAATATTCTAGATATGTCCAGGCATACCAGCATGTGATCAACACATGGCCAAAGTCTGTGCAGAAAGAGTTGGATAGTATAGTCCAAAACATCAACCTGGAATCCAGCCGTATGTATATAAACGCCAGTGTTAACAAACATTCCCTCCACAGTTATACCAGGTAAGAGGTGTATACTGCAGGTAAAACCGGTTCATGTGTAATGATGTTGACAGCCATATCAGTGTCCAATATAGGTCTATATGGTAGTGTAGTAAGACTTGTAAGGTACAGATAACAGCACTGACTAGGAAAGTAATGTGAAGTACAAGAATATACTACTTGTCAATTGACATCTTTCTCTCCCCCCACCTTATCTCTAACAATAATCAACATACCCACCCTAACTGGTATGTACTGACTCTGATAATGGCCAATCATTTGATAAATATTCTAATGGTTCCCATGCATGTGCCATATTGAATTATTCCAACATTGGTGGCATGGTGCCATCAATGTACCTACATGCTGTTCTTATTATCACTGTGAGCTCATATATGCATGTATTCTGCTTGCTATGCAACTGTTCCATATCTAGTGTCTGAGTTAATGGGAATATCTATGCATGCTGTCATACCTAACCCTGGAATGTGTTGACTATTACTAACCCATATATGATGTTGAAATCTAAACACTATAGCACTCTTGGGAAGGCCGGTCCCAGCGGATCCACCTGTCCCACCTCAGCTGGATGAGAACGAGACACCAGGCACCGACATGTCTGGGGCCCAAACCCGCACCTCCCTGTCCATTGGTCCTGCACCACCTTCAGGTGGAATGGCCTCAGGGGATGGGGCTCACCCCCCCCAGGAGTGGGCGCGGACAGGCACCTGTCACCTGTCGCCAGGTTGGGGTCATGGTGCGTAGACTGATCAATGACCAGGTTGGTGATTTTCTACGCCAGCTTGAGGGTCGCGTGTCATGATTAGAGAGTCAGCCTGGCTCTGTGGCTCAGCCCCCAGCACAGCCACCTTTGAAGCTGTGAAGGTGCAGTGGTGACTGGCCATGGACGGGTACCTCAATACCATTGTTACCACTCGAAAGCTTGTGTGCTTCTGATATCCCAACACCCCTCCCCATCAAGGTGTTTACCCCCCACATGTGTCACATACTGCCCCTGTCTACATCTTGTATGTCTTGTCTGTTATCCTACCCAACCTACCTCCCCAAATATACTTATTACCCCTCCCCAACATCCCACTCCCACCTGAAAAAAAAGGGCAATCTGTTCCCACAAATAAATCTCTCCCCATACATAGCTGTCCATTTCACACACATGTCCACTGAACACATGTAATCTGGTCTAATTGGCATCACAATAAATTGTTGTTGTCCTAACCCCTCTCCCAGGGGTTCGAGTGTCCAAAGCTACCTCCAAATTCAGTGTATATGCACAGCTGTTGCTGTATAAGAAAGGGGCAGCTATGGACCTTCCCTACACCCTTCCTGCACATCCCTAGCTATATTCCCTACTGTCTTTCTCTCTTTGTGCCCCTTTTTCACCACTTTCTTATCAACCCTTTTTTATTTTCTTTTGAAATAAGTGCAGGAGGAAGCGGGAGTAAGAAGTTTTAATCAGCAGTAAGTGGGTTTAAGTCTGTTTGTGCAGGGATAAGAGCTGCCTGCACAGGTTAAGCAATTTAGAAGCTAACTGAGTGTAAGACACTGTAACTGGAAGTCAGCAGTGCTTACCTCCACACAAACCCATGCAAACCCGCTTACAACTGCTTTAAAGTGTCTTAATCACTCTGTATCCAATGGCCCATGTTCTGCCCAGCAACAAAATAAACAGCCTCTACAAGGCTCGAACCCAGGACCCTACAAATTATAGACAAAGTGATTTACCACTAAAACATGACAGATATACATAAATCTGATGTTATCACAAATATATTATCCAGCACAATCATTCAACAGTACAGAAAATGTACTTTAACTTCTAGATGTATGTGTGTGTGTGTGTGTGTGTGTGTGTGTGTGTGTGTGTGTGTGTGTGTGTGTGTGTGTGTGTGTGTGTGTGTGTGTATATATATATATATATATATATATATATATATATATATATATATATATAAACTAAATAGATATATACCTCTCTCTCTCTCCATGCATACATCTATACATATATGTCTACACAAACACACACACACACACACACACACACACACACACACACACACACACACACACATATATATATATATATATATATATATATATATATATAGATAGATAAATATATGTATATACAGATATATATGTATAGATATAATAGAAAACATAACAAAGGCATATATGAACACAGGCACCATTAATGGGGGTGAGGGGTCTCAAGCAACATATATCTTACACGTATTAATATCCCCTCCCCACCCAGCAAAACAGGACTGCCCTGCACTATATTACCAACTGTTTTAAATGCCATAACCAGGACCTGGCACTACATGGCCACAAGATGTTAATAGTAAGCCATCCCACCTGTATTATGTCAGGCTGGTATTGATAACATATCATGCAGTACAGTCTGGCTACCATAGTGAATGTACAATGTGTAAGCAATAAACAGTCCTATGATACATATACACCGACACATGTATGCAGATACTTATATATGTGTGTGTATATATATATATATATATATATATATATATATATACACACACACACACACACATATATATAGATATATATGTAACTACATATACACACACACAAGTATGTCTAGGAAGATACATAATATGAGGGTGCACACCATACTGAACATCCAGTATCCCTACAGTTGCAACCTCATCTGACGGACAGTGTATGAGGCACCCATACCACAGATAATTGTTGCCTGACACATATACCCACAGAGAAGTCAAAGGATGTAACACAACACACAGGTTTGTATACATAGGGAAGGTTCAGTTATGTACTATTAAAGTTGCATATGCCATGTTGTATAGCTGATTATGCTTTGACATAGATACAAACAGATTAATGCAACACTCAAACAGATAATTTATTACAGTATTCTGAAAAAATCACATCTGTTGGTGTCCATGCCAAGGCCTTTAAGTAGTACAACAGGAAAGACAGACTTGGCCACAGCATAACAAGCACTCAACAGTATGTAATGCAGATGTATAGTCCAGCGGCCTCTAAATACACTCTGCAGGCAATCCCTAGGGGTACAAGACCTGGGTTGACACTATGAGTGGTATCTGTCACATAACAATGCATAACTGAAATTATCACAATCACACTGATGGCAGTAAGCAGTAGGCCAGCAATGTTCACTAGGTGAAATGTATGGTAATGTACATCCACATACCTTAAGGCAGCTTACTACTGGTATTCCTCACATGTTGTAACACCCTAGGATACTTATGGTGCATACTCCCCCATACACTGACTTACAGGGGCATAGCACACTGTTACATACACTGACCTCTAGACTGCTGAGATGCACACATGTGTTGTGCAGATGAACCTGACATATATATGGTGCATATGGTCTGTACACCGTTATTTATTGACATCATACCTGATAACAAGCCAGTCAGATAACAGACTGCTGGACATGTTGTGTGTAGTAGGGGCTGTTTCTGAGGACATTACTTGGACATTCTGTGTTTTTAAGTACAGTACTGTGGTCTGTGTATGTAGCGCAGGGGTCTGGAGCCTTCACTATCCAAAGAGCCATTC
>NC_056732.1:1145053573-1145198573 GCF_019279795.1 Protopterus annectens | reverse complement strand
CACCATGCCAACAATGTTGGAATAATTCAATATGGTACATGCATGGGAACCATTAGAATATTTGTCAAACAATTGGCCATTATCAGAGTCAGTACATACCAGTTGGGTTGGGTATGCTGATTATTGTTGGAGATAAGGTGGGGGAGAGAAAGATGTCGATTAACAAGTAGTATATTCCTGTACTCCACATTAATTTCCTAGTCAGTGCTGTTATCTGTACCTTATAAGTCTTACTACACTACCCTATAGACCTATATTGGACACTGATATGGCTGTCAACATCATTACACATGAACCGGTTTTACCTGCAGTATACACCTCTTATCTTGTATACCTGTGGAGGGAATGTTTGTTAACACTGACTAACTGTTTGTACACATACGGCCGGATTCCGGGTTGATGTTTTGCACTATGCTAGCCAACTCTTTCTGCACAGACTCTGACCATGTGTTGACCACATGCTGGTATGCCTGGACATATCTAGAATATTGCCCTCTTCCACCTTTAGTGACCTGACACACACATATACATGCTTTCCTACACAGTTATATTATGTACCACAGTGTGGGCGACAGTGACCAGTAATACTTTATTATTCAGAGAAACTGCAACACTCACAATCCCCTTCAACACCAGGATGGACGGTACCAGTACAGGTTATATTAGTCTGTATTTCACAGCACAGTGTTTGTATCCAACGTACCTGTGAGAGCAATGTTTGTTAGCAGTAACTGACTGTTGCCACACAAGGTTCCAGATTACACATTAGTATTATGCACATACATCTCACTCTGTTACTGTAAACACTCTGACCACAGCTTACACATTGGAGTGTAAATGGGACATATGTGGCTTCTTAGTCACATAAGGTATTGGGGAGTTGCTAGTGTGCCAGGTATTTTGTCATAGATGTGTGTCAGTCAGATGTTTTTCCTGAATGCTGCCTTTACGTCTGGGATCATCCCACTGGTTTCCCAGGGGGGCAGGTTGATAGGCATTAGAAATCGTCCACTTTAATAGACAGTCTGGGCATATCTGTACAGTTGTGGTGTAGAATTCTGTATGCAGACTACTACCACTGGCAGGATTCAAACCATGGCTGTGTGTGCTAATAAAACAACAGTTCACATCTCAGTTGCATGTGTGATTTAGGTTTTGTTGCCTGCATTTCCCCTATTTTCTGCCTATGTGTCTCTCAGTTGTACTAAATGGCCTCTGGGGATTACACCTGTCATATATAGGCCTTCCTACACATTCACATTATGGTGCATGGTGTGGGTAACAGTGCTTAATACTACAGTACTATTACATGATTGCAAATCTACATTACCATATGATACCAGAATATACACATACAGTCCAGAAGTTAGACCTGTTTTGTCAGGGTATTGCACTTTTATTGCCATGCTAACAATATGAGACTCTTCCTGCCATATTCTGTAGTGTATGCAGTACTTGCCTTGAACAATACAAGTTTTATACTAGCAATTACTTTACTACTACTTTTATTTTTATTTTCTATGACAGTAAAAGCATGATCATTACTAACCTGCCTCGCATCGCAACCATGCCAGGCGGCAGATGTGGGCCTCCTGGTTGGTGACCCACTCCATTGCAGCTGTGGGGGACATAAGAGGAATATTTATTCATATCTATCCATGATATACCTGAGCTGGCACTTATTAAACAGGTAGTGGACTTTTACTTACACATGGCTGGGACATCCCCTGATGCTCTAGCCTCTTGGAGCCACTCCTCCAAGAGGTCCCCCTTCCACCGCTTCAGGTCAGCATAGTGGTGCCTAACCTGCTCACCAGTTCGGAGTATGCCAGTGGCACTGGTGAGGTCACGGGTGAGATGGTCCCAGGTCTCCACCTTATATTGGGAGCCCTGGTACTGCCCTGCAGCAGTCTCTCTGCATGGTCTTTAACTAGGAGTCCAGCCATCACCTTGGATTCCTGGATGCACCAGCGCTGCACCTAGAAGTGCACTCCTACTCCTCTTACTGCCATAGTGCCTGCAAGGGAAAGCTACAACCAGTTATTAGCTGTATTTCTGCCTCTTGGATATAAGTTGGGATTGTTTCCAGCACTTTGTCATGATTGGCCAGTTTTGAAAAGGATAAACTATGGGCAAACCTGCTTACCTAAGGTTGACATTGTTTAAAAGGGTATACACTGGGCACAAAGAGTTAGCTGGTGTACACATTGCTCACACCTCCTAAGCTGGCCTGTGCAATGCTTGTTTTTGCCTACAGTAGACATTCATTATAATGCCTTTTTGGCATTGTGTTATTATTCATTACACCTTATATGTATGCCTAGTATCCCTGATTGATGTGTACGTACACTCTGTGGGGCCCTTGTATTTTAATGGGGACTTCGACACTCTGTTACAAGTACACCTCACTTCTGGGATTACTGCTGTACTCCAGTTCACATATTTATGTTATGTAGTCAGTTATGGCATGTATGACTGATATATATACATATATACTGATGCCTTTCACAGGTTCAGTTTGGGTATAATATGGTGAGGACATGTTTACTACTATGTCATTCTTCTGTACTTCTGTGATGGCTTGGTGGATAGCTACTGGGCCTATGCTGTATAGGGTCCTGGATTTGAGACCTGTATGGCTGTTTATTTTGTTGCTGGGCAGACAAAGTCCCATTGGATACAGAGTGATTAAGGCACTTTAAAGCAGTTGTAAGCAGGTTTGCGCGGGTTTATGCAGTGGTAAGTACTGCTTATTTCAGGTTATAGTTTCTTACACTCAGCTTCTACTTTGCTTAATCTGTGTAGGCAATGCTTACCCCCACACAAACGCACTTAAACATACTTAAACACACTTACTAGTGCTTACATATGTTTACTACTGCTTATCTGTGCTTACACCTGCTTACTACTGCCTTAGTTATTATGACACTGACTCTTCGCATGTGCATTTCCAGCAGTACTCTGGTTAATAAATATATGTTATTTAGTGGGTTTTGCAATAAAAATATTGATTATACCTTGCTTTGCCATGTGAAATTGACTGTGCTGCAGTGGGACTCGAACCGGGAATGCCTGCTTGTTGGGTGAATGCTCTGCCCACTACACTATTGCTGTGCTGCGCTGTTTGCATATATCTTCCTTGCTATCCTCTTCAGCCTTTTAAGCTGCTTTAACCATAGTTCAGCAATGGGCACACCGGCGCACCTACGGTTAGCTGTACTCGGATTTAAAAAAAAATAAAGGGGTTTCTTTTTTTGATTTTTATGTCCTGTTGCTGTTTTACACATGGGGGACTGTTGGTGGGGATATGTGGACACCTATGAGTGGTCTCACTCATTTATTTACACTTTGTGCTGTTCTACATTGCAGGGGCATATTTATTCTGAGAGCTCTGCTCTCAGACATGCCCCTTCACTCGTATAAGCTTCGTGTAAGCCTAGGAGGTTGGGCAGCACGCTTTCATTAATATGCATGGTGTGCTGCCGTCCTGCTCCCAAATGGTCGCTTCCATGCAGGACTAAGCTAGTCCTGCACAGAAGATTAGTGAATCCGGGGGTCTATCTATTATGTTGGTGTTATTTTTGTTATTCATTCCTGTGTTTTGGTCTATGACAGTCTCCTACTTGTGTTCTTGAAGCCATGTTTGCTCATTCTTCTTTGAGATGGTTCAAATAAATACAAGTGAGCTATTTCATACTTTCAGATTAGATGATAACAAGATTTATTGTCAGAAAGCCATATCCATACTATACCCTTCAGATACCGATTATAGGAGGTGAGACAGCTCATACTCTCAGACTTGAAGATGAAAGCAAAGCACATCTAATATAAACTAATCATAACTTTCTTTATGAACTAAAGTAACTTATATACAGCAACATGTCTAGCCTTTAGCAGCACATTTCCATAAATTATTGTCCAAAGTCCTTGTCATGTGCTCCCTTTGCCGTCAAGCATCTAGACGAGTCATATGTGAGCTCCTTTTACTTCCTCTTGCTGCATATCTCATGCAGGCTGCAACCAACACATTTCTAGAATCTGTCTTTGCACATGTCAGCAGTAATCTGTTCATAGCACACATAGTCACATAAACAGGGGTATCTATTTTTTACCCTGTCTTAGCCTGTCTTCCAGCTGCATACAAAGCTAATGATTGCAACACTTTTCTACAGGTTATCACAAAAACACCAGCCATACAGACCTGGGATGAGAAAATGTATTATTCATATTGAGTTTACTGTAATGGTTGTGCAATTTTTTCTGATTATTAGTAATCTAGCCTGGATTTGCTTTAGTTTAACTCTAGTGGGAGTAAAGAAAGAACCTAGCCATTTCTAGGATTCTGAATCCTGTAGAACCTTGAAAAATATTGTTTTGCTATTGGCCAGTGTGCAAAAACAAAGTGTGAGAGCAAGAGGAAAATGGCCAAAGTGGCAGCAGTAGTACAACAGGTAGCAAACTTGCCTTTAGTGGTGGAAGATCACAAGGCTGTGAGTTCTAGCCAAACTACAGATGACTGGATTGCTAACACTGCCATGCAACATTCTGGGGGGAGGGAGTTGCACTCCTCAGTGTGCTGCCCTTCAGATGGGATGTTATATTGAGATTCCCATCTGCTTGAGTTGGTGGTACCTAAGATGATTGTCAAAGATCACATGGCACCTGTTGAAAAGAGTATGTGAAGTTACCTGATGCCCTGACCAAATTTTCCTAGTATTATAAATACCACTCCCTGCTAGCCTACTTGGTCTAATTTGGTCAATAAAGGATAAGTGCAAATACATAGAAGAGTATAGGTTAGGAAGGGGGAAGGAATGTCACTCTACCCTGACCCCTAGGGTTCCCAAGTTTAGAGGGGATGGTATGAAGTCAACAAGACTACAACAGTGACCATACTCAAACATCTACAATTATAGTAAGGTGTTTACTCAATTATACTATGGTCACTGTTTGGTTCACTGTTGAGATCATAACCATAGGGGAGTCTATCAAAGCTATCAGTCCCTGCTAATAGACTGGTAGACAGCACCAGAAATGATGAGGGCAGCCTGACTTTCAGGATATCTGGAGCAAATCTAGTCCTATAAACTGGGTACAGTCTGTAATGTTTGAAAAGGTATGGGCAGAGAACCAAGTATCTGCTCCCTGAAGGTTTTATCATTTTAGCAGCAGAGGTATAGCTAGGGTGGAGCAAAGGAGGCATCCACCCCAGGCATACAGGGACAAGAGGCACGGTCATCATCACCAGCATTCAGTTCCTGACTGTCAGTACTGCATTTGAGGTGAGGTCTGAAGTGCTTTAGTACTCCATGCATGTGGTATAGTGCAGTACCGGCATTCCAAAATGAATGTTGAAACTGCATTTGTGGTCAGGACTGTAGCACTCAGTGCTCCATGTGTGATATTTGGGTTTATTGTTAGCAATCGAATGGGCTAATCTTTCAATGACTTAACATTGAACAATAAGCATTGAAAGTTCCCTCAGCGAACTTTCATTTCATCAACAGGGTAAGTAACTATTTGCCCAACATTTCCCTGTCTTACATACAAAAGTGTTTCAATACCCTTTTCTCTACTCTAGTGCAGTCTCAGAGTTGGTATATATATATATATATATATATATATATATATATATATATATATATATATATATATATATATATATATATATATATATATATATATATATATATATAGTAAGGGAGTGTGGGGTATGTGGGGGGAAAAGCCCACCACCAAGGGTGGATTTAAAACACTTCTATGTGTAAGACAGAAAAGTGTTGGACAAGTAGTTACTTACCCTCCCGATGAAATGAAAGTTTGGTGAGTGAACTTTTGATGTTTATTGCTTGAGGTTCAGCTGTTTGATGGCTAGCCCTTTTGATGGATGAACATAGACCTATGATATTTACTGTGCAAACCACTTACTACTTACAGTTTAAAGAAGAACCTTTTTTTAGGTCCTAAATTTGAAGAGAAGACATTTTTTTAAAAGTTTTTGGTCTTCAACTTGGAGTTGAGGGGATTGCCAGATCAGGGAACTGCACAGGGTGGTGGCAGACTAGCTTCAGCTGTGAAAGGAGTGGTGGAAGCAGAGGCACTGCTGACTCTTCCTTGACTCACACATTCATAGATTCATAGATTCATAGATTCATAGATTGTTACTAGGCTGATGATCGGGGGGGGGGGCGGGGGCTTTCTAAGCCTAGCCAAGTTTTCTCAAAGGAATACTGATGTCCTGTATCCAAATAGAACATTAAGGGCCAGGAATTACCTACCTCCCTCCATAAGGAACACAGGTGCCTGGCCCAATGTAAATGTCCTATTCTCCAACAAAATTTATATGCAATGTAATAATACTGAATGTAGTGTGCCACTCGTTTATGGATGGTCTGCTTTGACACAGGAAACTCTTATTTTTAACAAATGTCATACATTGCTAATATTTTTCTAAAAATTATTTTCAGTCTTAGTAATGCATCACTTTCCTATGTAATATAAGGGAGTGCAGAATTCTTTCTGTTTTGTTTTTGGAGTGAAGAAAAATGTAAAAGCAATACAGTATCTTAGACTTAGAGCCATTGCTGTAATTACCTTTGGCATAAAGTAGGCACAAGTGTGCAAGATGACACTGACTTGGGAAACATAAGGAAAGGATCATTGCACATCAAAGCTTGTAAAGATCAGCAACTCTCCTAGACAAAATTACTGCATCTAAAACAATTGTCTTCAAAAGAGGCAGCTATTTCAAAAGACCCTAACACTAATTTTTCTTCATGATATTCAGGTCTCAGGCTGTAGCAGGACTCCACTTAGGAGGCCTGAGGTGATGGATGCCTATATGAACTGATAGCCTGTGTGCTCTGGGTGGGGGGGTGCAGTCCAAAGCTAAACAACCTGAGATGAACAAATCTGTAACTCTTAACAGAGGTATAAGTCACGTTAGTTAATTGTGGGCAGGTTCGGATGTATCACATACCACCTGGACTGTATTAAGATGTCTACATTTTAGAGCAGCAGGAATGTTTTCTCCTTTACAATTTGGAATGGTAATTATTTAAAATGTTGGGAACCACGAAAGTGAGCCTCAAAATAAGGAGACTGAATGGCTGGAAAAATGGATGCTAAGTCCATCATAGTAATTTCTCTGAGTATTCACTTTTTTTCTGAAGTATGAAAATCTTGTAGCTAGCATATATGAGTTCAGGTGGGTGTGGGGATGTGCCTCTGCCAAACATCAGGAAGTGCAGGGGGCAGGAGAAGAGCAATGTAGGAGGTTTGCTCTTCTCTTGCAGTTTTGAACTTTTGTTTGGCATTTAGGCACTTGTTTATTTCAAATATCGACATTTAAATAAGCAGTCATTTGGAACAGCTAGAAGAATTAGGGCTGCCTTGGACAGAAATGGATGATGAGAACTATTTCTGAAGGCATCCACTTCCCGAGCTTTCCTGTGAGAAGTTCCGGGACAGAAAATTTCCAGCTGCTACCAGCTCAGAAAAGCAAATACATCTATGTCTGTAATATACCACATATTCAGTAGCTCCAAAAACATGGGCCTGTGTAGTATCCTGTTGTGTGGGTCTGTATGGCCCTGCTTAACTGATCTGCAAGAGAATTGTTGCTGTGAGTAATAGACTAAATTCCAAGACGTGTGCCTAGATCTGCATGGCTAGACTGCATAGATGATAAGAATGCATCTTATCTTCTTTGTTGGTAACTATCATGATGGTTATCATTAGTTTCAAGGTCCTGTTCACACAGATTGTTCTGAGGGTCTGGAGGGCATATTAGACAGTTAGCATTTCTTTTACCTTTACATGCAATGTCTTTTCACTTACATTTCATGATCCAATAATGTTTAGACCTACAGTAAGAAAACCCAATGTGTGATACAAGACCCAGTAGTAATAGTATGATTCAAAATGACTTGCCTGAAGGACAAATCTTTGTTCTTCTGAATAAGAATCACCTGCCAGTGCAGTTCTTTCCTGATGCAGGACAGAAATTAGACTTTTGTGTTTAGTGAATGTACTTGTTGGTCCCAAGTATTCATCAGATACTCTCTCATAACAAGTCTGGATAAAGGAACCATCAGGATGGTTGATACCATATGAACTAGGATGCTGACAATTGGTCTAGCAGTCAAATTATTTATTTATTTATTTTTACTTCCACAATATGGAAAAGGGTGTCAGTGATTATACTTTTTCCAATGGAAGAAACGTACTATAGCTCTCTGTACTCTGGCAGACCACTTGGATTTTTTACTATCTGGCTGGGGTATAGGTTTGATTTTTTGTGGATGAGGGTGAATCATTTTGTATTCAGCCATCACAGAGAATATTCTACAGTGCCCAGTGTCTCTGCTATGGACTGGAGTTGGAAGACACAGCCATCCACTAAAGGGGGAATGTGAATGACTTTGGTGTGTGCTACCACTCCACTGAGTGCAGGCATTTGGTAAATGCTAGTGTTGAAACAGTTAAACAAAAGAGTAAGAAGGAATCTTGAAAGTGCATTCTGCCTGCCACAGACCTAGATATTGTATGGGACCTCTAAATAGTGGTATATGCATGTAGGCATCTCTGAGGTCTAGTGTTATTATGAGTGACTTGGAGCTTAGCATGAGATCGATGCCTACAGGGTCAGCATTTGGAATCTGAGGGCTTGTAAGAATTCATTCATAGACAGCAAATCAAGAACAGGTCTCCAATGGTGATTCTTTCTGAAAATAGTAAAATGTTGGAATAAAAGCCTCTGACTTATAGGTTCATAGGTTCATAGTTTTATATGGCTAATGACCACCTGGGTCTTTACAAACCTAGCCATGCAACCCAACCCAGTTTTATTTTTGAGTTCCTTGGATACCTATATGGTGGGGTATGTTACTAAAGATGTAGTTACGTGTTATGTGTGGGGGGGAGTTAGTTGGGGACTCATTTAAGTATAATTGACTTCAGCCCATCAGAGAAATGGGGGTCAGACCAAGGGTTAATTTGTGATTTCCTATCCAATGATCAAGGTTTCTTTTGAATAGCGTCAGGGATGAACTCTGTTTCACATAGATGGGAGTTTATTCCATAGTGCAGGGACCTTTGAGGCACATATCAGTATCTCCAGCATATTCTGTTTATGTTCTAGGGAAGGTTCTGTTCCTCAGATCTAGTTTTTCTGGTGCTGTTTGCTTTATAGATGAGTAAGAGAGCAATCAGAGATGGGTCTGAGAATGCCGTAGGCATAGATCACCTCTCCCCGTAATCTATAGGAAACTGAGTTTAGAGATAGGGCCTTAAGGAGATCTTTGTAGGGCATGATATTCATGCCATGGATTCACCTGGTGAGGTACGTTGGAGGGCAAAGACTGTAAACATTATGCTCACCAGTTTCCTTCCACCTTGTAGAGAAAATACTGGTGTAAATTATTCAGAGTAAGACCTCTGGTGGAGGTATTTGGGTATAGTACCTGAATTGCTCCAGAACAGAGCACCAGACACTCATACCTAGCCAGGCAGCTTAGAGACAGGCCCAACTATCATACCAGGATGATAAAAACTACCACTGCATAGTCAGAGCTACTGGTGATAGTATGTTTCAGGAGCATTAAAGTCAACAAACGGTTTGTGCTAGGTCTGGAGAGCACAAACCCTTCCTGTGCATGTCTAATGAGGGTTGGGTATTAGTTCTGTAATCTCTATTAAGAAGTTTGACTTGTCTTTCTAACAGCATTCATTAAGAAAACGGACATATAGCTGCACATAAAACACTGTCTTGGCCTGATCTAGCAAATGAGCTGCATTGATTGCTGAACTGGAGCCCTTTGTCACAAAAACAGAATAACATGGTCAGTGCAGGATTTACCTGATCAGGCAGCAGATGATAAAGCTTTGTTTTTAAATTATCCAGCCATGGGTGTTTCCTGGTCAGTATATCTGAGCCTTCTGTCAAATTTATCAGAGATGTTAGGTCCCTGGCTACTTTACTGTTTACCATGTAGAGCTTTACTTTTATATGCAAGCTCAGGTATTGCCTTCCAATGTTATGGTTGGACATCTCCCCCATTCTTGTATAAAATAGTATAATCTTTCTAAAATTCCTCATTAATGGCACAAGAATCTGCCAGTCACTCCATTATCTGACTCAACACCACAGTAATGGTATGTGACACTCTCCTCTGCCATAGTTTACAAGCTAATAATTTGCTAATAATTTGCCTAGGTTGTTCTCCATTACCCATTAATGGGTTGCTGCTTTTCCCAGATGTAACTGTTCCCTATCAAGTATCCCTACCTCACAAGACATCTGTGGCAGCTGGAAAGGCCACAAAAGTACCTCCCAAAGAGGATTACTGGCCTCAAACAAATGCCCTACACTGACCACCTCAAAAAACTCCAGCTTTACTCCGTAGCATATCACCTACTCCGAGGTGATCTCTGCCTAACATATAAAGCTATGCAAACCCAGAGCTGTTGAACATGCTACACCTAAAGAAATCCCAATCCCTCTGAGCTACATGCTCTAGGGACCTAAACCTTGTCACCACAATAAACAGGACATGCTGGAGGGATAGATTCCTGTCCCATAGACTTCCCATACTCTGGAACAGGCTACCCATCTATGTTAAGCAAAGTCCTTCATTAGCACTCTTCAAGAAAAATCTTGATGAGTAGATAGGAAATAGGAAATACACCCCAGGGATCACTTCTGTGTCTCTGCTCAACGGTGGCACAGGAATATACCTTTTTTGGGTGGCGTAAACCAGGCAATCTTGTTGGCTAGGCTTATGTAGGCCCTTGGGCCGATAGTCTAGTACCTACCTATGAACCTATCAAACTTCATAATATCTAACCTTATGTTGGCCATCTGCCATTCCCTAATCACTATCTTATCTCCAAAACTCCTCCTGCTCTTCCCCTTGCTTTACTGGCTCATCTCTTTTGATAGTCATACTAAGCATGGCATGGATATAGCTGTCCTTCATATGCAGCTTAAATAATTTCCACCACATACATCGTTCTCATAGGGTGGTGCAGTGGTACAGCGGTTAATGTTGTCACTTTACAGCAAAAGGTTCTCTGGTGCAATTCTTGGCTGGGGTGCCCTCTGTGCAGAGTTGCATGTTCTCCCTGCATTTGCATGGGTTTCATCCCACAATCCAAAGACATGTATCTGGAGCATTTTTCCCCATGCCTCTGCTGAAAATAGACTCTGTCCTAGTCAGACTTTCTCAGTCAATAAATAATATACTGAAGCAGTGAGTTTTTCACCTGAACACTGCCCATATCCCCCATGATTTTTGTCCCTTAGAGTGGGATTACAGAATATAAATCAAATTCTACATGGACTTTTGTTCTCCTCAGCCTCTACCAGAACTATAGTTAGGAACACCTTTTCATGGTTATTGAATGAGTGGAAAAGGGTCAACCATCCCTTTCAGCACCCATCCCAGAAGTGAAACATTATCCAGCCAATAATCAACATAACCTAAATGTAAAGCTGATGGACTAATTTATCTGTATCCTTGGTCATCTGGATAGATCACATGCCATATATCCCTTTGGTCCCACTCAGTTAATAACAAATTAAGCACTCTATCAGTCTCAGAGTGCCCTTCTAAATCCAGAGTACTACTATAAGTGGCAGAATTGTGCACCCCATTGAAGACTTGACCAGCTAGACAGTATAGGTCTCTCAACAAAACTCCTCCACTGTAGAAAACATATTGCTTATCAAACATGAAGTATCCTATTTTTGACTCTATTTCAAACCCAGTATTAGCTTCCCTTAACTTGTCTGTATGGAGTCTGGAATCTGTCCAGTACAGCTTCAACATACAGTGTTGGAACTGATAACTATAACAACCACCCATCACCTATATGCCCCTACTACTTGGTATTTGTTTTCCACAAGCTTGCCTTTTTGAATGTAAGCAACAGTGTGTTGTACTGTCAAAAACACAAGAGTCTATCTATGCCTCATGGCCAGAGCATTATTAACACTTAAGGATGCCCAGATTGGACGATCTACGTACATGAAAGCAAGGTGACTGAGTGCATGTCCGACAAAGACTAATACTACAGTCATCTACTTCATTATTGTGAGAGAATAAAATTGATAAGAAGTGTGGAAAAAGGTGTGAGAACATATGCTGGCTGGCTAAAAGAATACCCCCAGTTTCTAAAGCTCACATAAGAATACTCAAAAAACTACAGAATTACAGGCCTGGTCAAAGATTGGCAGGACAAGTGTTTTATTCTCACTCAGTTTGCTATTTGCATTGGCATACAAGCTTATTAAGCTTTGCATCTCTTTTTGCATTAAAATCTTTAGGAGAGGAGAGGGGTTCATTGTCTGCTCGGTCCTCTGTAGGAAAAATGTCCACTTACCACTTACCTACACTGTACTAGAAGACATGCTGTAAATAGCTGCCATGCTGAAGGTTTACACAGAAAAGACTCCAAGTCTTCACACACTTCTAAGGTTATCTCCACTAGCAGGGCTCATCTGATGAGGTGAAACATTTAGCATGGGAACTGCTAAGAGACTACCAGGATGAATAATACACTTGGATATTTCATTGGAGGCAGCCCATATTGAGGAAACCCCATCCCTTGTCCCAGTTTCATACTGCATTGACTTGATAGCATGCACATTACAAGATCCTTCTTTCCTGACTGTTCCTAACAAAATGTACTTATTCCCAAAATAGATTATTATTATTTTTAATTCCCAAACTAGAATATGCTCGTAAAAGTGGAGGTACTGAGCATGGAGTCACCATCACATGGGTCATGTATAATGACATTGCTACCTGAAGATGATGCATAAAGTCTTATTTTGATATATATTTTTAATATGTATTATTGTATTTTTCCTTCTGATTGCTTCATTTAAGAAAGTAGTGGTAGTGTTATTGAGATTCTTTGGACATCACAGTGTACTTTGACATTTAGAGTACCCAGGCAGTGTAAAACAAGTTGATTGTTTTGGCTGGGAGTTTTTTATCTGCCATTCTAGTACTAGCTCTGAAAAGCTACACAAAGTAGAAAACAAAATATGTCACTTTGCACTCTTTGTTAGACATTGCACACATAACTGTAATCTACTAAATGACTTCTACTGGCTGCTAGTGCAAAACAGGGCAATAATAATTCTTACCATTCTCATATGTAAAATCCTAGATGTCCTTCATGGTTCACTGTTGCAGTCATGACTGTAGGGTTCTTCCTGCCAGCAAAGTCTGGATCAGGCGTCAGCTGAGGTTGCTTTTATCCTGACATCGCTTTTATCCTGATGTCAATGCGCCGGAAGGTACAAAGACCTCAGCTGATGCCATTTCCCCAGTCTTTCTTGCCCCGCGGTGCCCTTTGCAGTTCACTGATGCCGGTCGGCCTGTTCCTGTTTGTTTTTGGATTTAATCCCTGGATTTTCATTTTTTAAAGATAAGTACCCAGTTGGGGAGGTCTTTTTCTTGCTCCAGTCAGATGTCAGAAAAAGTTAATAATTGTATTTCTTGTGGGAAGCAAATACCTCATAGGGATTTTCACTCTTACTGTATTCCCTGCCTGGGTCCTGACCACGACGTTGCTAATTGTGCATTTTGTGCTAGATTTAATCAGCGTACTATTAGGCATAGATATAACTTTGCCTTTTACTATTTTGGAAAAAGGTTTAATTATAACATGTCTTTAGATTCTTTTCCTACTTCTGGGGTGTGTAAGAGGTGTAGGGATGCAGACAGGCCTCCGAGGTCCACAGCAAAGGATGTTACTCAGTTATTGCCAGTTGCTGGTTCGACAGTCATCAGTGAGGCGCCTTTGCAGCCCCTGTCGTCCGCCTCTTTTGAACCAATTGCCTGTACCAACTCCGGTGTGGAGCTGATATGGTCTTTAGAATTGCCAGGGGCTGGACCTTCGGATACTGCCTCCCTCAGTTGGGTCCAGAGCCGGTAGGCAGGTACTGGCTTCTGAGGGAGTTCTCAGGCCTTCACAGCTTCCTGTAAATGTGGATTCAGTTTTACAGTCAAAGACAAAGGCTAAGGCTTCAGCTAAAGTAAAATGGCAAGCACAGGAACCTTTTGATCAGGGTCCTAGGCCTCAGAGGCAGATGCTTAGGATGGCTGAAGATCTCTTAACTATGATCAGGGGTTCTCATCCCCCTCCTGACAAGAAGCCTAGATTACAGTCGAATTTGATTCTTCAGACCAAATTTCTGTTTCTTCTGCTTCTTCCCTTGAGCAGGATTATTCCTTTCCTCTTTATGAGGATTCTGATGCTGAAGATTCCTTTCCTTCAGCCTCTCCTCCTGAGGATTATTCTTTTGGTGAAACTTTGCATGATATGAGGGTGCATTTTCAATGGGAAGGGCAGGAATTCTCTGAATCCAAGAAAAGGCTTAGGGATTTTCTTCTTCTCCAACAGCATAAGCCTCTGGCTATTCCCCTGTATTGGACATTGTTGATGATGTTTTTTCGGAAGCTTCTCTCTCTCTCTCCTGATTCTTTTCCCCCCACTCCGGCCAAACCGGATAGGTATTATAGGGTTCCAGATTCTCACAAATTTCTTTTTAGGAATCTTTCGCCTGATCTGGAAACTATTTCTCAAGGTCTTAAGGGTGTTAAAGCGGCCTCTGCTAAAAATCCTATTCCCTTTGACCGAGAGTCCAGGGCTTTGGAGAGATGGGGTAAAAAAGTTTATACTTCTGCTACATTGTCTATTAGGGCTTTGAACTGTCAATTTCATATGCTGAAGTATCAGCAATACCTTTTATCTGTATTTAAACAGAAGATGTCAGCTGTTTCTATTGGTGCGGATAATCAGGAGTTACAGGATTTATTGCATGCTATTGAACAAGTGGGTAAACATACCCTGCATTGTGGTTTTGATTCTTTGGAAGCTTCTTGTAGGGCTGCTACAACTGGCACTGTTATTAGAAGACATGCTTGGTTAAAAGAACAACGCTTGCCAGATCAGGTTAAAGCCAAACTTTTGGATGCCCCTTTGCAGCACGATGTTCTGTTTGGGTCCAAAGCTGAAGAGGTATTGAAGAAAATGGAAGACAAAGCCAAATCTATGCAGATGGTTAAGGATTTTCTACAGGTATAACCTCCTAGATTTAGCAGACACTGACCAGCTAAATCTTGATCCTTTCTGGGCTTGGACAGGTCTCAGAGAGGCAGATTCAGGTGTTCCAGAGGTAGGGGACAGGCACAGACCCATTTTCGGAATAGGCAGTGGAGTGCCCCCTCTCCCAAGGAAGGTGAAGATAAGTCTCAACCTTACTGAAGACAGTCTTTATGACTCTCCCTTTCTGGTCCTAGGGCTCTTCTCCTGGAAGCATCTTTGGGGGGGAAGGATTTCTCTTTTTTATCAAAATTGGAGTCACATAACCCGGGACAAGTGGGTTCTAGACATAGTCTCAGGAGGTTACAGATTTCATTTCCACACCTTGCCAACACCGAACAGTTGGCCAGACCTGCCAAATCATCAGTGGGCAGAGGCACAATGGCAGGTTCAGTCCCTCCTGGCTATGAGGGCCATAGAATTGGTGCCAAATTTAGAAATAGGGCAAGGTTTTTATTCCAGACTTTTCCTGGTTCCCAGGAAGGAAAATTCGTGGAGACCAATCCTGGACCTCTCTGTACTAAACACCTTCCTAGATATACCAAAATTCAAGATGCTCACTCTGCAGCAGCTGCTGCCTATGTTGGGCAAGAGCGCTTGGATGGTGACTTTGGACTTAAAAGAAGCTTACCTGCATATTCCTATACGGCAAGAATGCAGAAGGTATCTGCGCTTCAAAGCGGGCTCGAAACATTACCAGTTCTCTGTGCTGCCCTTTGGCTTATCTACTGTGCCCAGGGTCTTTATGAAGTGCCTGGCATCAGTAATGGCGTTTTGCAGACAGAAGGGGATTCAAATTTACCCTTATCTGGACAACTGTCTCATTCAAGCGGATGACAAAGCACTCTACTTTGGCATCTAGCTTTTGTGCAGCATCTTCTTCAGTGCCTCGGTTTCACAGTGAATCTAAAGAAATCAAATCTGGTACCCTCACAACAGATTACTTTCCTGGGTGCTCTTCTGAGTACTTCAACCCAGATGGCTTCCTTGACACCAGACAAAAAAGTGCAACTGGCTTCTTTTTTCCAACGCCTGGCTTCAATGAAACAGCTGACTGCAAGAAAGATTCTGCAGGCTTTGGATTACATGGCCTCCTGCATTCTGCTAATACCATATGCAAAGCTGCATATGAGGAAAATGCAGTGGTACCTCAAGAGTGTCTGGTCTCAGCATTACCACAGTTTGGAAACAGTGGTCATGATTTTGCCTTGTCTCCAGTGAGAGTTTCTTTGGTGGGCCAATGCCTGTCTACAGAACACGGGGAAGCCTTTTTGTCCTCCGCCGACCAATCAAGTTCTGACAACGGATGCTTCAGATTATGCCTGGAGAGCCCACATGCACAGGAGATGTCTTCAGGGTGTTTGGATGAAGGAGCAAACGCACCTGCACATACATTTGAAGGAGATGCTAGCTGTGCAGAATGCCCTGATAGCCTTCAGGGACCTTCTTCTACCAGGTCAATTGTTGATACGGACAGACAACACTACAGTGATGTGGTACATCAACAAGCAGGGGGGGCTCTCGCTCTTACCCCCTGTGCAGATTAGCCATGAATCTCTGGTACACTGCTCTGACCTGCAGTGTCAGCTTACAGGTGCAATTCCTGCCAGGGAAAGACAACAATCTGGCAGACACATTGAGCAGATGCATTTCAGATCCACACGAATGGATGTTGGATGTTTGGATATTCAGGATGATTATAAAGGCTTGGGGATGTCCGGACGTAGATCTCTTTGCATCCCCTCAGAATCATCAACTTCCAACATTTTGCACAAGTACCTACCACAAACTAGCATGGAAAGTGGACACCCTCTTATTCAGTTGGAAACACCACTCAGTATATGCTTTTCCTCCCTTTCCTCTTCTACCTCGGGTACTTTTGAAGATAAAACAGGACAGACCGCAAATGATTCTACTGGCTTCCAATTGGCATCAGCAATTCTGGTATTCCACTCTGATGAACTTGGTTCAGGAGCCTCCCTGGATTCTGCCTCAAATCCCTCATCTACTGTCTCAACGGGATGGCCAGATACTGCACAGTCATGTCAAGACTCTGCATCTAGCTGCCTGGCGGATCCAGGGTCTGTAGGCACCTCTGCCCTTTCCAAACAGGTATTGGATGTAATCCTTGAAGCTAGATGACCCAGCACTAGAAAATCTTATGCGGGAAAATGGAAGAGATTTTGTTCCTGGAGTCATGTCCAGGGTGGTGATTTTTCTGTCCCAAACATTCCTCTGATTTTACAGTATTTGACAGAGTTATTACATATGGGCCTATCTTTTTCATCTGTAAAGCTTCATGCTTCTGCTATTTCTGCACATTACGATACGGATCCTACGATGTTTTCTCATCCATTACTTAAACAATTTCTTAGACGGGCTAAGAATATTCAGCCCCCTATAAGGACTCCTGTTCCCACTTGGGATCTTAACTATATTTTGGAGAAATTAACTTTGTCTCCTTTTGAACCTGCAGCTTCCACGGATTTAAAATTTTTGTCTTGGAAAACTGCTTTTCTTTTAGCTATTACCTCTGCTAGAAGAATTTCGGAATTGCAAGCGCTCATGGCTGTGGAACCCTTCCTTATTTTTCATCAGGACAGGGTATCTCTACGGACTAATCCCACATTTATGCCCAAAGTGGTTTCAGCAGTCTATTCATTTGCCTACCTTTTATCCTAATCCTCAAAGTGAGGAAGAAAGTCTTTTGCACTCTCTAGACGTGCACAGACAGCTTCATCTATACCTGGACAGGACCAAGATATTCCGGAAATCTGATCAGTTGTTTGTCGCTTATGCTCCTACTGTTCAGGGGAAAGCAATCACTAAGCAAGCTATTTCCAAGTGGATTGCCCATTGCATCAAGTTCTGTTACTCTTATCATGGCAATCCAGTTCCTGTTCCTGTTAATGTTAGGACTCATTCTACTTGGGCTACTGCTATTTCAGCAGTTTTCTTTGTGGGGTTCCTACCAAGGATATTTTGGAAGCTGCTACTTGGAGTTCTGTACATACTTTTTCTAAGCATTACAACCTCCCTCTCTATTCTAAGTCCAGGGCGGGTTTTGCTTCTGCGGTTTTGCAAGGTTTTGTGACCGATCCCTCTGTTTCTACTCCAGCCACCCTTTCTTAGTTTTGGGACTCAACCCTACAGTCATGACTGCAGTGAACCAGGAAGGACATAGTACAGTTGTGTACTCTTACCATAAATGTAGATGTCCGAGTGTGTTCACTGTTGCAGTCTGGGTTACCCTCCCTCCTATCCCCTCTTTTGTTTTTTCTTTGAGTATTGTCTGTTATGAGGTATTTTGGCTGATGAGGTTTTGGGCATGGTTTCTTTTTTAGCCCTTTCTTTCTGGGCACCTGACATCTGGGGCAAGAAAAACTGGGGAAATGGCGTCAGCTGAGGTCTTTGTACCTTCCGGCGCATTGACGTCAGGATAAAAGCGACCTCAACTGAAGCCCGATCCAAACTTTGGGATTCTGGCCGATCGGGGGCTGCTGCTGGCAGGAAGAACCCTACAGTCATGACTGCAACAGTGAACACACTCGAACATCTACATGTATGGTAAGAGTACACAACTGTACTTTCTTGGTCACTGTCCTCCACTCAAATCCTAACTTCCTGTTAGAGTTCCATGTTATGCACTCAGAAACACCCATAAGGAAGATTTTTTCCATGTAAGTTTTAGATTTGGTACTACACTAAGAGATCGAGCCTTTACAACGCTTGGCTCAGTCACTTGGAATCACCTATTCTCAGAGGTACAATCACAAAACTCAGCTGGAATTCAAGTAAAAACTAAAATAACACATCAAAAATAATGCAGTGTATTTGTTTCAGGGATGCATGAGAATACACTAGATTCTATACCTGTTAACTATCGATACATACCAGTATTACCTCAACAGTTTGCAATTACGCTGAGATAAGCCTTTACTGAATATTCCTGTTACAAATAATGAAACAATTAACTAGTACATGGAAACGATACACTTACAAATATTATTGTAAATAATGTACATACCTTGACTCTTATTACCACTGTTCTTTACTAATTTAATGTTCTCTGTTTTGCAACTAACCTTTATCAGCTAATCATAATGATTTCATGCATGTGTTGTTTTTTTTTCTTGAATGTTGCTATCTTGCCTTATTTACTGCACTTGAGAGGCTGAGTCATGGCTGAAAAAGTTCAACTGACTATCCCACTTACCGAGGTATCAAATTAGAATGAATAAATGAACAAATCATTCAATCAATAAGTCAACAACAAAAAAACAAACGCTTCTTTGGTGAATGTCTGGTTTCAGAGAAGTCCATTACTGCCAAGGTGGTGGCAAACACATTGTTTGACCATCTAATACTGATATCAGACAGAAAATGGTAAACCACAAGTAAGTTATTATTGTGGCAAATAGGTTCATAGGTGTGTACTAGCCTAATGGCCCTGGAGCCTTTACAAGCCTAGCCCATAGGATTAACCTGGCATCATGCCAGCAAACCTTAGTTCCTAGTGTTTCCATCAAGTAGAGTTACTGGAGTAATCACTGGGATGAATTTTCTATTTCCCATCCAGTCATCAAGATTTCTCTTGAAGAGGGCCACTGAGGTGCTCTGCTTGATATGTATAGGAAGTCTATTCCATGGCATGGATAGTCTCTGGGTTATGAACCTGTCCCTCCAGCATGTTTTGTTTATTGTGGTAATGAGGTTGAGGTCTCTGGAGCATGTGGTGGCAGAGGGATTGGGATTTCTTTAGATGTAGCATTTCTTACAGAGAGGGGTCAGACTTGGCTTTGTAAGTCAGACAGAGATCACCTCTAAGTAGACGATATGAGACAGAGAATAGTTGGAGTTTTTTGAGTCTGTCCATATAGGACAAGTGTTTAAGGACTAGAATCCTCTTTGTGAGGTACTTTTGCAGCCTCTCCAGTTTTTGCAGGTGTCTAGTGAGGTACATGCCAAATGGGGCATTGTACTCAATGATTGGCCTAATGAGGGAAGAGCTGAGGGAGACAATGACCTCTTTCTTCCTGGATACAAAGCCATAGTAATAAGATGTGCTACTTAGATGGATTTTCTGGCCACAATGGCACTGTGATGGTCAAAATAGAGGTTTCTGTCAACCTGTGTTCCCAGATCTCTTATAACACCTTCTGTGTTCAGTGGATTACCATTAGTGTGGTAATTCAAGGGAACCGGGTTTTTCCCAAGGGGGATGATGACACGTTTTTTGGCATTGAGCTTAAGACCATGGTTTTGATACCAGTCGTTGGTCTCATTGAGGCCTTTCTGTAGGATCAACATCACTTGGGGAGCTAATAATAGCTCCCAGCTTGCAATTGTTCATGAACATTGCCAGCCAGAGTCCCTTTGTGTTGGCCTGGGCTTCAGAGAAGTAGATACCAAACAGGAGAGAACCCAGGACCGATCCCTGTGGGATGCCACTCGTGACTGGTCAGTAGTCTGACTTGGAGTCAGCTACTTTCACAGCATGGGCTCTATCTGTGAGTCAGTTTGCAACCCACCTAGTGATGTAGGGGTTGATGCCTAGCTTAATGATTTTTTCTATGATTGCTGAGTGGGGAATGGTATCAAAGGCCTTGGCAAGATTAAGGTAGGCTGCATGAACCACCTTTCCTTCATCCACAGCTCTGGTGAGTGACTCAAAGAAGTCGACCATATTGAACAGGCATGATCTACCCTTTGCAAAACCAAACTGTGTAGGATCCAGAGTTTGGAGATTCCCTATATCCATGTTTATTAGGTCCATGATGATGTGTTCCATAGCTTTGCATATCAGACTCGTCAGGCTAATGGGGAGATAGTTCCAGGAGTCTGTAGTCACTCTTCCTTTGTGGAGAGAGATGACTGTAGCACTGTGCCATTTGGTAGGGACAAAGCCTGATGTGAGGCTGTGACTGAACAGGGCACACAGGTGAGATGCCAGTTCACTCGGTAGTTCATGTAGAACATCACCAGGGATATTGTCAGGTCCCATAGAAGCTGTGTTCTTGGCCTTGGACAGTGCTGTTTTAACCTGTGCAGCAGTAATACTGGGTACCTGGCAATCTTCTGGTATTGTGATTGGTCCTTTGGGGGGGGAGGCATAAAGTTAGCAATGAATCTGTTGGCCAATATATTGGCAATATCTGTTGGCTCTGTATAGGAGGTACTATTGTGAAGTAGCTCAGAGCAAATCAGGGTATTGCCATGGAGATTCTTTACATAACTATAGAAGGCCTTGTGGTTGTCTTTACTATCTGCTGAAATTCTGTTTCCATATCTAGCTTTAGAGAATTTGATGAGGATCTCAACCTTTTGTTGAGGTTGATAAGGGAGTTTTTCCAATCTTAGGACTTCGCCTTATTCCGCATCAGTTTCCTTCTTCTGTTGTAGAGTTTGTTTATGGCAGGAGACCACCAGATTGGCTTGTTTTTTTTTTTTTTGAGGCGAACGTTTTGGTTTGAGATCCATGCATTTGTGTACGTGTTCATACAGTGCATTGGTGTATGATTTCGCAGTCATGCAACTATTCTCCATTTGCATGGATGCCATGCAGTTAGCCACCTCTGTTTTCATGAGCCCAAAGTTAGCTTTGGAGAAGTTTTTCATGCTAGTTACCTTTGTGTTTGGGGGGGGGGGGGGATTTCCAAGTTGAATAGTTTGTAGTCGGATCTAACCAGGGAGGAGTTGACTATTGGTGTAGAGCAATGGTCGCCCATGTTAGTAATGACCAGGCCAAGGATGTTGCTACCTGCAGTAGGGTTAAGAATGAGCTGGTCCAGAGCATTGGCATTAATGAATTCCAGAAAGCCTTGTCAAATTTTTAAAGATCTTCTATTTATGCGTAGTAGTTAGCACTAAGTCTGGAAACCAGTTCACAGACACAAGTCAGCTATAGTAAAGGGATGAGTTTTCCTTCCAGTCTATTTTACAGACATTTTCTGTCAGTAAAATTCAACAAATTGAATATGGCTTCATAGGGTCTATATATTAGATAATCTAACTTTCAAATGTTCGAGTGTCATATGATCTACACCATATGATCGAATTTTTGAAAGTTCGCCATACAACGTGGAATGGGAAGATTTCCCTTTTCTGCACTGTAGTGTGATCTCGGAGTTGGTATATTTAAATAGTAGGGGGTGTACGGGGTGCAAGCACCCACATGGGCAGTCCAGGGGGGGCTTGCCCCCCTGGTTAAAATGTTCAGGTAGGTTATTTGTGTAGTTTATTTTTTTTTGTTAGATATTCAAACTTTTAAAAGTTTGATCATATGGTTTCGACCATATGACAGTCGAACTTTTGAAAGTTCTATTAACTAATATAGACCCAACTTGATGATAGTTATAAGACATTTTGTTAATCTCCACAGCTTATGTCCTCATTCAGTCTAGAAAGGTTAATGTTCTTCCAATTGTAAGGCTTTGGGAAACTGATTTGATAGAAATGAATTCATGTCTCACCAGTTTTATCCTTCAGAGCCACTGGCTGTAATTGGTTCCACCGGTGGTGATTCTCTGCATTTTTCAGCCAACCATTAATAAATGTCATGTCTTTCAGGTGCTCTCTTGTAATGTCCTTGGATTCTTCAGTGCTTGTAACATTCAAGTTTAAGGTGATTTTGATTTATGTCATGCTGGCTGTACAGGTTTCAGCAGCCAGATGATGTGCTATCATGTCCTTCAGCACTTGGGACAGTGAAGTAGTAACATGTTTTATCTTTCCCACTAACTCATAAGTGTGTATGTAGTCTATGAGGCAGCTGGATACTGTGAACCTTTTCCTGTAGCTTTCAGTTTGAACAATTAAGTAGCTAGTTGACCACAATCATGCACAATACTGTCTATGTATTTATTTGTTTGCTTGTTTTTCTATGTATTTATTTCTTTTGTTTGTTAACCATGTGGATAGACTGCCACAAAGTCCCTGTTCTGCCACAACCTTGGCTGCCTATAATGAAGCTAGACTTAAGACCATGTCCTTGTAAAAATAAAAGAGCTACAGAAATGGACAGCACAATACACAGCAATGTGTAAGAGAAGCAGCATATAATCAGGTATGTAGTTAATGCACCGGAATTAAATAGAAAATGAAGCATATATTCAGATGGGTGGTTAGAACATTGGGTTCAAAGAAACAGCAATAAACTAGATACAAATATCCAGGAAAGAGTATTAAAGAAATGCATGCAGGAATTAAAAAAACATTCTCTGTTTGTATTGTTGCTTGTTTGTGTGTCTATTTGCCTCTTTGTTTGTTTGTTTTTGTATGTACTTATGTATGTATGTATGTATGTATGTGTTTATGTAAATTTGGTGAGAAGGCTGGTATAAAGACCATCTTTAGTCACAACACAGGCCATATAGGTTGTGACAATGACCATTCTGTTTGTTCCTCTAGGGCTAGAGTAACAGTCAGGCTAGTGTGAGACAACACTCATTAATGTTTAAGATTTGTTCACCTATTATACTCTATTACGTGTCCTACCCCCCCCCACACACACACACATATGACAGGCACGTGATGACATCAGTGAGAGAAAGCTCTGGGAAATATACTGGTGTATACCCCCATTCCTTTGCAGTGGGATTGGAGCAACATTCTCCACCATAAGCTAAAATCCTTCCTAAAAATCCCATCCCAGCCCCTAGAATAGATTGTCAAGCATAATTGCCACCCTTTCTTAGCCTCCACTCATCAGAGGCACACTTTCAAAAGACAATATAAAGAACAACCAAACTACTTCTGAGCTTAGAAAGATAATGATTGTTCATGGAGAAGGATGACTCAGCAGAGATCAATAGCAATATAAAGAAGGAAAGTGAGAAAAAATAAATGAAAAAAAACCCAACGGAATTGAGCAAGAAACTAGCTACCAGGTCGATATAGAATGGGACAGAGAGAGAGGTATTTAAAATACAGAATATTTAGATAATAAAAGTGATTCTTAGCTATATCTGTCCGGAATGTACGTGGTAACCTTTGGCTTCTCTAAACACAGAGACACAGCAGGACAGGAGTACATTAACGCAAGGCTAGTGATGGGACATTTTAGGAAAGAAAGCTAAACTATGTAACCTCCTGAGATGATGTGGACTGTGCCTGCACACACATATACACAACCAGAGAGTGATATATGAGCAGTCTAAATTTAGAGATCAGATATAGATAAACTAGTAATAAATAACACTAAAGATACCAAAAGAGAAGGCAGTGTCTTTAGATAGGTGTGTTTTCCATTACATACATACATGCATGCAAACAAATGTTTCAAGCACGGGCATTAAAGCCCTTCTAGCTTGCCAATATGCCAAAACACTTGTTTCCATAATAAATGTCCAGGCTGTTCTTAAAAATATCTAAACTAGTGTTTGCTTTAATGTAATTTGGTAGTCTGTTCCAAGCATCAGCTGCTCTGTCAGAGAACCAATTAGTGCACTTCTCATTCCTGTAGAATCTTCTACATAGGTTATCTAATGATTCTCTAGTACTTTTTGAAAACCCAAACATTCCCAGAGGTAGTTGTCCCTAAATGCCCTATATACCTGAATACGACATCCTCTTAAATATCTGTAAGAGACACTGTACAAGTTCAGATATTTTAGTCTTTCATAATAACTTAGATTTTCACATCTATGGATGCCCTTAGTATATTTCAGCTGTAATCTTTCCATTTTTTTCATGCTTGTTTTCCTATGGGGTTTCCATATTGTTATTCCATACTCAAGTTTCGGCCCAATGTAACTAACAGACAATGACTTCATTATGTTTGATTTCCTAGACTTTATAAATCTTTTTATACAACCTATAGTTCTATAACTATCATTAGCCAATTGGTTGATATGATTAGAAAAACTCATAGCTGAATCTATCCATATACCCAGGTCCTTAAATGAGTCGACAGTTTCAATCACTGTGTGCTGTATTAAATATTCATCTTTCAGTTTATGTCTCCCAAATCTCATATGCTTAGTTTTTTATGTATTTATCAACATATTATTCTCCTGTGCCCAAATGGTCAATATAGTCAAATAATTTTGCAGACATGCCTTATCTGTAACACTTGTAATCAGTTTACCCAATTTCAGGTCATCAGCATGTAGACTGTAGAACACCTCAGATGAAAAAGTAAGGTCTGAAAGATACAATCTAAACAAGTAAGAGCCTAGTACAGAGCCCTGTGGGACACCTTGACTGTAACCAAGCATTTCACCTGTCCAGTTGGTGTGTGATACTTGTCATGTCCTATTTGTAAGCCATGCAGCTATCCATCTTATCAACAGTACATCAATACCTAGTTGTACTAATTTATTGATCAGTGTTTTGTGCATGACCCTGTCAAATGCTGAAGTTAAATCTATATAAATCATATCACATCACATTTTTTTCATTCATAGCTGTTATTATATTGTTATACAGCATCATGTTACAGCTGGTAATAGATCTATTTTCAACATATGCATGCTGATATATGGTTTCAAGTCACAACATATCCAGTTCTGACAATAACATATCCAGTATTACCGTCTCCATTATTTTTCCACAACATGAAAGTAGACTTAAGGGTCTATATGATTCTGGGTTTGTCCTACTCCCCTTTCCCTTAAAGACAGGTTTAATAAGTGCATGTCTCCAATCTTGAGGAATCTCCCCATATTTATATGACTTAGTGAATAATAGATGTAATGGCAGTGTAAGTTCTTACTTAAGTGTTCTCAAATCAGTGTTACTTATTCCGTCTCCTCCCCGTGCTTTGTTTGGATCCAGTTTGCACAGATCTTTTTCAATATAATCTAATTTGATTCCAGTATCTGTGGTTACCTGGATGTTACTAGGACAACTTACCACCCCTTTTATGGAGCCAAACTGTTTTGCATAAGATTTTGTAAATATATCTATAATCTCTTGTGTCTTTGAATAAATTTTAAAATCTCCACACAGTTTATCAATTTGTGTACCTTTTCTCCTTCCACATCTTATGTATCTATAAAAAGGTTTCCTATTATGTTCAATATCTTTATATAAATTTTCTTCAAATTCTTCTTGGTCTTGTCTAGCGCTATGCTTGATCTGTTTGTCCAGCTTGTTTATTTCAGTTTTCAAAGTAGTAGTTCATCCTCTCTTCCATTTCTTATATTTTTTTGTCTCTCACCTTAATCAGGTATCTTGTTCTTATGGAAATATACCCCCCCCCCGATGTTATGTGCCTAGATCCTGATGTTAAACATTTTTTGACTTTTTGCACTTAAACAATTTCTCTTTCAAAACTTTCCACATTCCATCTGCAGTTTTTCCTCCGAACACCTCACTCCATTTAGTTTTATATAGTAACTGTTTTGCTTCCCTATAATCTGTAATTAACCTTCTGTGCATTGGCTTAGATTTCAGTTTGGCAGAATTATCTAGCAACAAATTAACCTTTATGACCCCATGATTACTGCACATCAATGGTGGTAAAACTTGACTTGAAGTTACAGCAATTTCTTTAGGAACACAAACAATATCTAGTATATTCCGTCCCCTTTTACAATCTGAAGCATTTGTTGTTCCTGAATATACTCTGTGAATAATTTCTTTACTAACGTTGTTGAATCAATATTATTCCAGTCTGTTTCTGGTAAATTTAAGTCCCCAGCTAATATTATTCTTCCCTCCTGTGTTTCATGTAAGAAATGTATGAATTCCTCTAGGTCATCTGCACTTGACTTTGGTGGTCTGTACTCTCCAACAATTGCTATATGTTCCAGGGTTGTCTTTATTGTCACAGTTACACAGTCTATAGTATTGGTATTATCATTGAACATGTAATAATCACAAGTCTCATAGCTATCTTTAATGTCTATCATAACACCTCTACCTGATTTTTTGTTACAATGTCTGTTACAGAAAAAACATTTCTACACTGACAGAACTGGTTTCCAGTCATTGTTCTTTAACCATGTTTTACAAACTATAACAACATGAATATTGTGGGAATGTAGCAAATTTTCTAATAAATAAGTTTATTATTACTGCTCCAAGCATTAACAACCATCAGAGATTCATCAAATGTTGCTATCTGTGAACTGTTACATTTTTTACCTGGCAAAAATCCTGGCTAGTGTTTGTCAAATATTGCAAAATATCAGCTGCAAAAATTCTCTTCCCTGATCTAGACAAATGCACACCATCCTGTCTGAACACATGTGTGCCCAAAAGAAGGCTGGGATGCTCTATACATTTCAAATTTTTAAAACAGGACATTTTTTCCATGTAGGTGTTTATCCAAAAAAATATTTTCATTCACAGTGACCTGACTATCCTTTCTATAGGTGATTTCTGAAAAATATGTCCTAACTTCAGTACAAGCTATACTATCTAGGAGGGCTGTCAGTTCCCGACTAACAGTCAGATAATCTTTGTTGGTGACATCATTTGTACCAACATGAATAAAAACAGATCCATACTTCCTTACATTAAGGCGTTCCAAGGCTTGTTTCACATCTTCTATTTTTGCTCCTGGCAAGCATAACACTACTCAATGTTCATTATCATCTCTGCAAATATAAGTATCAGTTCCTCTAATAACTGAATCTCCAATTACAAGAATAGCTTTGCTAACCATCTCTGAAGAATCTTCAGCTTCTAATACAGTCATTTCAGCTCTATCAATTGTTACGAAGGATAGATCTTCATCACTATTAGTCTTATTAATTCCACTGTTTTCATTGCGTATTAAATTCTCATCCAGCTGGCACTGTAAATCCACAGCTTGAGCCATGCAGTCAACATCTGTCTTTCTCTTCTTTTTTCTTACAGTAATGCTCTTCAATCTTTCCACATTCAGTTTTGATTTCTTCCTTTTCACCTGCCCCTTGCCTCTTTTTTCTACCTTTTCCATTGGAAAGGTAATGCCTTTCACTGTAGACTGCGGATTTTCTGATAGACAGATATCTTCATTCCCTGTCACCAGTGTGTTACATAACAAAGCAGAATCCTTTTTACTACGTATTCTCTTTCCTTTACAGTCATTAGTCAGTTTCTTTTTCTTCCTTGTTATTTGTTGAGAACTTCTTCCTTTCTTTCTTTTTTTGTTTCCTTCTAAACCAACCGGATCCTCAGATTGCTGATTACTTGTATCCACAATTCCATAGTCCTCAGGGGCCTCATCATCTTTCATAGGAGCTGAATGTTCTTTGCAGAAAATAGATGCATCATTTCCTAAATCTGTTCTATTTGTTCTATGCCTAATATTATTTAGTTCATCATTCCAGTCATTAATATATGATATAACAGTTCTCCAAGCCATGCCAATTGCACATATGCAATCATTATCATTAAGTCGAGATTTGCTTCTAACAATGGTAAGCAAATCATCCAGCTTTTGACACGAGGAACAAAGATCACCAGTGTTACCAGCTGTTACCTTTAAATATGCATAGCATTTATTACACTGTACAAGATACATGTGCATTAGCAAATCTTTAATTGCATACTCATTTAAGGAATCCATATTCAGCTTTAATTGAATAAAATATTGCAAAGGAAAAAAATTACACAAAGTCAGTAGCAAAGAATTCAAAGGAACTTAAATCAACTTCTATAACAAAAATAATACCAGCAATATCCAACTAAATAATAAAATACAATAAAGTTGTTCTGACCATACATGTTCTACCAGCCAGACAGACGTTGTAATTTCTTTCCGTTGCACGCGAAGCAGTGCAGTAGCTTCTGCTCAGTATAGCTCACAGTCACATCTCCTTTTAACAGTAAAAATAAATAAAACTTCTCTTACCTGTCAACTCCACAAAAAATCATAAGCCAAGACAGGATTGTTTTGATATGCCCAGAATTTTCATCTCTGCAGTCTGTATAATTTTATAGCTGTTTAAGCCCCTTGTGGTGGCTAGAACTTGCCTGTCCAAAACCTATCCCTTTCTTACAACCAAAAGTGAAACTAAAGGTAAAACAACAAAATATAAATCAAAGTAAAGCTTCTTAATAAGCAGTCTCTTCCTACCTACAAACAGTTAAACATAGTGATAAATGCAATATAAATTCAAATAAAGCTTCTCTTATCAGTCAACTCCACAACACATCACAAACCAAGACAGGATTGTTTCGGTATGCTCAGAATTGGTATGAGTCATTGATCTAGGGGCATGATTCTCACTTTTTTGTCTGGCAGTTAACACAGAGGTTTTAGGCTATGCATTGTTAATATCTGTTTCTTATAGTCCAGGGTTTGATTCTATCAGCTTCCATTTACCTACTGTCTGATCATGAGCAAGTCACTTAACTAGACATTGCTTTGGGACATATAGGAAGCCGGAGTTAGGTACCTCAATGTCCTCCTGAAACACAAATGAAGTAGCTATCTATGAATCATAGGACTCATTGGAAAAATTAAGGCAATTATTTATTTATTTACATTTGTTAACTGGGTAGTGTCAAACTGGGTTGGAAACCCATTTTCAGTGGTGACCAGGGGATTAAAGGTCCATTACAGTACACATTAGATAAGGTACAGCTAGTAAAAAATACAAGTAGTAATAAACAAAAAAACAAACAATTTACATAGGCAGTTATGCTAGCATTCATAAAACCAAAAATGCATCATTTAAATGCCCATTCCCCCCATAAAATGCATACCCTTGAATGGACTGTTGTGATCACACATTCCCTTTTGTGTCTTACCCCATAACATTCAAGTATAAAATATTTCTATTGGTGTTATTACTGCTGACCAGAAATCAAGTACTGAAGCAGCTCATGTTGTTGCATTTGCTTAGTACAGCTTTATCATCTTCCATAATGGGATTTCTTTGGGGAGAGAGCTGAAAAACTGTAACATAAAATGGTCATTTATGGGTGTCACTCTATCTTGTTTCTTTCATTGTATATTTGTGTTATTGGCTGTTTTAATGCCACAAGCTTATTATGTTGAAATGGTTTCTACCAAAAACACATGATTTTGAAGGTCTTGTTCACAGTACCCATTTCAGTCCTCCCTTATATTCTTGTTTCTTTCATTGTATATTTGTGTTATTGGCTGTTTTAATGCCACAAGCTTATTATGTTGAAATGGTTTCTACCAAAAACACATGATTTTGAAGGTCTTGTTCACAGTACCCATTTCAGTCCTCCCTTATATTAGTCATACTTAGACATACACAATAAAAATAAAGTAGAGAGACTACCAGTTCTATACTAACAACTAAATTAAAGAAATTACCAGAAATGCAAGATCCAAAAGTTTATCAGAGTGTTTTTGTTTTAATTGCATGAACTTCATCAGAATATTCTGTCCCTGAAACACAAACATTTAAATATAAAGATATCAAGAGGTAGGACTACAATCACTTTCTTAGATTATTTGCCTTACATTTTCAAACTGGCTTAATGGACAGATGTTCATTTAAGCTGGGGAACATATATGCATTCAAAAGAATTTGCCTGGATAATTCTCAATACAGTAAGATAGATGATTTTCAAGTCAGGACCTTTATCATCCTTAGAACCTTTTGCAGAACAATTACATATGATGGCATGTTTGTAAAACATGTTATTATTACCACAACCTCTTACAGAATTATAACACTCAAAGATTCCCTTATTAATTTTACATTCATTTTCCCAGTGTAAAAGCTGTAAAGACGGAAAAGATCTCCACATATACTACACTTAAAGTGTTGCAATTAATTTTCCATTACAAGAATATGGATATTTGTAATAACAACTTTTGGTTCTTCTAATGTAAAGTGACATTGGTTGCACAAACCACACTTCCTCATATAACAATGCATAAATCTAGGGAGAACTGCATGTTCAGACATACCTCCTAAATTATTCAAGGACTTATAAGTAAACTTAGTGTTTTCCATTAGTTTGTGCCAATTAGAGTTCAGAGATATAATTCTATCCCAAGTCTTTTGAATGATGGAGTTTACCTCCCCCGAATCAACAGAACAATTTAAAACAATAGTGAATGCCTATTCTGGCCCGTTCTTAACACTTACTTTATTGTTTTTAGACTTCCTCAAACCTTAGAATACATTTAATCTTTTCTAGACATCAAAAAACTATTCAACCCATCCAATAAATCACCAGGATACTTCCTGATCAAAAACATAGATTTCAGAATTTGACACTGTTGTACAAAATCATTGTTATCAGATGTTAAATGAGATCAGAGGGCATGGCCAAGAAGGCTAACCGAAAGCAGCAACTGGTGAAAGCTATGTGACTGAAAACATTTTTCTAACTGAAAATATAATCAAAAAATGAAACTTTGGAGATACTTGCTACCTAATTTTATTCATTATTAGTCAGAAAAGAAATTTACAGGTTCAAGTTATTAAAAGGATATAATTCTCCTGTTAGAATTTCAGCTACTTGGTTAAGAGAGAAGATACTTCAACATGTGTCATTCAAGAAATAGTAATCAGGATTCTTGTGTTAAAAAAATGACTCCAGTCCATAATATCTAGTGTACAATATGCATTACTTAAAATAGACAAACTGGATATCAAAATAGAAAGTTTAAAGAAGAGACCATAAAGAAGATGGGACATTTAGAAATTCATATGAAACAACAAAGTGCACAAATCAGCAGTATGGAAGAAGTTTTAAATGATCATGAAGGGAGAATAACTGAAGGTGAGTCTCAGGCTGAATTTCTTTTAAAACAAAATAGCTGGCTTATAGATAAAGTTGATGATTAAGAAAATAGACTGAGATGAAATAATATTAACATCTGTGGTATACCTGAAAAGTATGAGGGTAACAATATAATACATTTCTTAAGAAACTGGCTACACAGAACATTAAATCTACATGAAGCCTCATCTTTTGGAACTGAAAGGGCACAACAAACCCTGAGAGAACCTTCAAAGAAGGAAAACACCACCATGTTCAATTATAGTTAGGTTTATGTCTAGCTTAGAAAAAGATCAGATATTAAAAACAACATAGTCCAGCCTACCTATTAAAATAGGTGAACATGTAATCAGATTTGTCAATGATTATTCCAGTAAAGTAATGTGTAAAGAAAATCCTGTTTACCAAGGCTCAGGGAACTTAATAGGAACAATATTAAAGTCACTTTGGTATTTCCTTTAAAGATCAAGTTATTTATTTCTGAGGTAAATAAATATTTGACAAGGTGGAGGAGGCATTCACTTTAGTTAGCAACAATAATATCCTTAATAATACTGAAGAAATGGAGTGGAACAATATATCCCTTAAGAGATAAAGTGACATTAATTCCTGGAAAACTGTTTCTAAATTAAAATGCCTAAAAAGAAGTGCATTTTATTCTCTGATTGCAGGACTTTTATTTTCTGAAACAATAGATTTACCTGTAAGCAAAAGGTTGCATTGGGCATTAAGCTCCAAAGGATATGAAAGTATGTATTTATATTTCAGACTAAAACATTTTTCATGATGAGGAATATAAATGTTTAATTTTACTGTTTTACTATATTTACAGTGAAAGATTTAATATATTTTATTTAACAAAATGTATAAGTGTATTTTTAAATGTTAAATACTTCCTACAAGAGAATATCATTTAATTATAAGCAATATAATTGGTAACATTAAGACTATATAAGCTAAGATTTGTTTTTTATTTGTTTACATTTGTTTAATATACACATCGATGGGTTAACTGAATGTCATATCTAAGTAATATGCTAATTAGAAGTGTTAAAGTGCTGGTGATTTTGTTTTCTTTGCTCCTGTGTAACATATTCCTTTCATACACCATTTATGAAGCAAGCAACACTTAAAGAAAGCTTGAGAACAAAAGAATGTTGGATTCCTGCTTGCCTTGCTTCCCGTCTTGAGCTCTTCAAATGAAAATCTAGGTCAAAGTTCATCATTGCTGTTTGTGAAAACAGGAACTTTCTTTTTCTTTCTTTCTTTCAAATATATATATATATATATATATATATATATATATATATATATATATGAGAAATCTAAACAAAATAACATATTTTTTCTTCCCTTAAAAGTGAAAAAGTGTTAAACATATTTAGTTGTTGCTGACATATAATTTGCGTACATTTTGCTGAATGTTAATAGCTTAGGATGTAGTGTTATTAACTCAAACTGTACATATTAATGGACATAACTAAAGTTAGGTGTTTGTTACCATTTAGAACCGTTTAAAAGAATTAAGAAGAATGAAAAACATACAGAGAAGATTCACAGCTGCTGTGAGTTATCATTTTCACATGCTGTAATCAAATTATAATGTCAGGATGAGAAGCTTAGATCAGAAGAGCAGTTCACTAGGACTAGAAAAAACACACATTCAAATTAAACAAGCAGTAACATTTTTAATATATATAGTCAGGATTGCTTGAAATTCTAGAATTAATATATAGAGTAAACATCTTATGAATAATATAAAAGTGCATAAGGAATGAAATATGTAATATGCAAAATTAATAAAAGAACAGTCTCAGTAAGTTAAGAAATATATACACATACTACAATCTCTAATAGATGGCTGATGATTAAATAGCACTTTGATGGGTGGTATTAGAAATACAAGTTATATAGAATAAGGTAGAATATTAGTGGGAAAATAAGAGAAAACATATTTAAATAGTAAACTGCTTATAAGAAAGATATGTATTACATATACCTGTACATGATTTCATGTACATTACATAGAAAGTCATATACAAACATCTGGAAATAATCTGAAAGCTGAAACTTGAAGCTTGATCATGTGGACATTTAAGGTTTTAGCTATTGTTTGTTATTAGATTCAGTAAGATTACCTGAAATAACCCCTTTCATAAGTCACAGCTGAAATGTGAGTGTTATATTGCTGAATCAGTACATCCATTTTCAGAGAAACTAAATTATATTTTTTATATGTTTGAACTCAGTAAGAGAAAATGGGATTTGAATCAAGCAAACTATAACTTCTGAATAAAAAATAGACTGCAGATATTTTTTTTTATTCCAAAGAAATAGTAAGTCATTCTGTTTGACCTCAGTAATGTGCATATTTTTGTAAAGTAATTTAATAAGGTAAAGGATTTTTAAATATTTTGATAGTTGTCATGTTAAGAGTGAAACGCAATTTTAAGATATAGACACTTGTACTTTAAAAAATAATTCAGAGCTTTTTTTTTTAGATCTATAACCTATATGTATATCTTTTAGCATGATAAATCCATTTATATGTGTGTGCGTGTGTGTGTGTGTGTGTGTGTGTGTGTGTGTGTGTGTGTGTGTGTGTGTGTGTGTGTGTGTGTGTGTGGATTGATTTCCCTTTTGCATAATATTTTAGTACTAATAAATCACTTGACACCTATACATTTATAGATATCTTTATCTTTTCAGGTCCCGCTCTGTTCTGTTTATTTACTTAGAGATTTAGTTATAATAATGTTGACTGAGTGAATCATTTCAGAATATTTAATGGATAATTCATACTATTATTACATAAATAGGTGTATAGGACACTATTTGTTAGATTATTTATTGTTTGTGATTAATTGAAGAGGATTGTTAAACTTGTATACAGTAATGGGAGGAATAACTTAATAGTGAAATGCATAACAAAATTAATAGTCTCTTATTATTTTAATTTATATATATACATTATTAAGTATCTGTATGTCATGGTTTCTTTTGGCTAGTATTTTGATGGATTTTTAGGTATTAGTGGATAGAGAGCTAGTACAGTAGTTTGCCTATTCAATAGGCAAACTAGGAACTTTGATATCCATGGTAGGTTGTGTTTTATTAACAATATATATAATTATAGTTGTAGACTTGTCTTTGTTATTTATGAGGCTTGATAGTTTCGTTTGTCAAAAGGAGGAATTCAAAATGTGGAATGTTAAGATAGTATTGGAGGAAGGTATTATATATAATTAAATTAATATGGTGGATAAATGTGCCATATTATCTTTTAAAAGAAATCTTTTTAAATACATAGTATGGCTGGCTTTAATCTATTATCTATTAATTAAAATGGATTAAATATTGGAAGCAAAAGAAAATCATTAATGAGATATCTAAAATTAAAAGGGAACAATGGGGATACCATTCTGCATTTCTCAACCTTTCAGAATTGCCCTTCCCTCTTTCATAATAGTACTAAAAAGGAGCACTCCCTTGCTTAAATACAGTCAAGTCTGACTGTTTTTCCCAAAGAACGTTTCTCCATACAGTAAAAGCTTACCTCTTAGTAGCCAGCTATCGTGCACTTGAAAACCTGGCTGTTGTCTCAAAAATGCTGATGTCAGGACTGCTCCCTCAAAAGTTTTATTATTATTATTATGGCAACATTGCATTTGATTGCCAGACACACAAAAAAAAAAAACACCCATTCTGTAATGTCACAGTTGCAAACTCCCTTCTCATCATCATAGGCTGTTTAAAAGCAGCTGTTTTAGTGAAGGAATCCCTCTTCTTGCATAGTGTTACTTGCAGAAAATATTATTCTATCAGGCAAATTCCCTTTGTCAGAGCTAGCCAGAATCAGTTTGGAAGTAGTGTTTGCAAAAAGGTGAGCTTTAAACCTCTTCACTTTCTATGGTGAAATTATTATAGTTGTGAGCTGCATTTGGTACTAAACAGCTTTTCTGCTGCAGGACTTCTTTTCTACTCTGCATACCTTCCTACAGCCAGTTATCATACTATCCAGTTCTGCTGTAGAGTAAAATGCCCCCTGTACCCAGCAGCATCTGGTATCAATGGTGCAATCATTTATTTATCACTTAAACATTTATTTGCGCTAAATGGAACATCTGTGATTTCTAGCACTAAACTATAAATAAAACTTTTTCCCACCACACACTTTTTCTGGGTAAGTATAGCATCTGGACATGTTTATCTTTGTTTTTCTTTTGTTTTTTTGTTTATTTTTTGTTTTTGTTTTGTTTTTTTTTTCTAGAAGAGAAGTATGTTCTCTTTTTACAATGGCAGTGTATTAAAAAAAGCACATGGCATAAATCGGGCAAACTGTTTTCTTACAGCTTAGACCTTTTATTACACAAATAAGAGCATAGGACATTTCTGTTTTTGCAATGTCAGTGTTAAACTGTAAATAAACTGCTCCCCAAAGTACCAGTAGCAAGCACATGCACAAAGAAGCAACTGGCAACCGCCATGCTTTTGTACATGAAAGTTGGCATACCCGTTCTATGGGATCTTTGCTATAGTACAGTGGTGGCAGTCAACTAATGTGTGATCTAATGCTACCACTGTTTCTTTTCTTTTATTTTTTTCTGGGACAACATTAATCTGTAAGCATGTACTTTCCAGAAATCTTCCAGGACATTTTTTTATGTATTCCACAACTGATTGCCTTTAAAATGGTTCTGGGCAGAGACATAGTAAGTATCGGGGACAGAGCAACAATGTATGTATTTCTAAAGGATATAAACTCTGAGACTCAAATGCTCATCTCATCATTTTCAGTCACTGCATTGTTCCAAAAAACAATTCCTTATGGGCAAAAGCACTAATAGTCACTTGCCAACCTCTGCATTTTTTCTACATGTTAACGGGAGCAAAAATTCCTGTTCTTCAGTACTTTTTTAAAATTGTGTAATGTGAGCTGAAATTTCCATTCTTCAGTATCTTTTTTTTTGTTAATTACTTGCACATTCCACCTTTGCCAAATGAAGGAATGTGTCCCACACTTCCACCCCACCAAGCTAAACTTTTTGTGTTCTCACCCAAGTATTTGCCACAGCTAAATGCAAGCAATATACCTTTGTTTTCCTCCATATTAACGACTGCCTGGGTCATGAGTGAATAAACTACTATGACTATGTTTTCTCCTACTTCTCTACTTAGTGAGTTCAAAGTGGGTAGTGTTTTAGACTACTTCTGGAAGTATTTTATAGGGTTAAATGAAATGGAGAGTGGAGAACTCTGAAGGTGATTTTTTAAGTGTAAGCAGCATGGCACAGAAAATCAAGAAGTTTTGCAGTCCTGGGAAAGGGATAGGTTTGTGGGCTGTCTGTAGAGCTTTTTCAGTGGAGTAGCTGTATACTGCAATACTGTTTGCTTATACTGCATTAAAAGAAGGCAGAGGACTCATTTGTTAAGCTAAGAAGCAAGGACTGCTTCTCTGTTCCTGGTACAAATTTGTAAGTTACATATTGACAGAAGCAGGCATGACAGGACCATAAAAAGGGAATGTTTGCATCTTAAAAGTATTTAACCCACTGATTCTGTGTTGCTTGTTGGCTGCATTATTTTAAAGTACTAACCAAGCAGCCCTTCTGTTTATCAGAGGAGATGTATTTATTGAGAGATCTCTGATTTGCATATAAATAAGATAAGTGAAGAAATGAATGAAAGCATTATGAACCTTGCAGTAATGCTAAACTTGTATTTGAAAGAAGTTATGGACATTTCCCAGCTGCAACCTACTTTAGACATATATATATATATATATATATATATATATATATATATATATATATATATATATATACACACATATATATATATATATATATATATATATATATATATATAGATATATATAAAGTGTGCTGAAAATGAATTCACATAATCACTGGGTTGCTTATAGGGGAGAGAACTAGAATACAATTTGCATTAAGTAGCATTTCTTGCAAGGTTTGTGTTGATATAACTCTCATTTTAAAATGATACAAGAAAAGTATATGCATGTTTTTGAATCAAGGTGAAAGACATATGTGTATGACACAAATAGCTGCATCTTTGTGGTTAAAAGTGTGTCTCCATGTCAGGGCTGTGATATTACACTGCAAATGTACTTTATAAGAGTGGGCATTTTTGGATTCAGTATCTAATACTGCTATATCTTACAGATAGGGTCTGTCTCATATCAGAGACAGAGAAAGGGATTAAGTAATGCATTCCATCCAAGCATGACAGTCTTTCCTATTCAGTCCATGCACCGACATCTATTATCTGATTCAGGGATATTAACCTTATTGCCCTTGTAATAGCAGCCTTTTTTATAATAAGTGATATTGGAGCATTAACCAATGCCCACAGTGGTTTTTGGGAGTTAAAAAGTTAAGTGAATCACAAAAGCATAATTAGATAAGCATAATGAATAGTGATATGTGGGGTATATTTATAAAGAGAAAAGCACAGAATGTGCTTAGAAACTATTTGGAAAACTGAAGTGAGTGGAATTAAAACCAAATAGGGAGTCAGACACTGAATACTAATTTATGAAAATCCGAGTCCAACATGATACTTTGTGATTTACTATCTGTATTTGATTTTTGATTGTGATCATGGAGTTTTTCTACAGAGGCCTCCACTGAAAATGGGCACTTCGTGCACAAGTAGGACTTTACCAGTAAAACAAAATGTCAAATAAAATAAATGCATTCCAGAAAACTCAGGCAAGTCCTACAGTCATGTGACAAGTTACAGGGAGCAAGTACAGATAACATTACAGTAAGAGGTAAATGGCCAAATACCATAGATTGCAAATAATATTTGGTTTTGCATAATGCTTAATTTTCAAATCATACTTTGGACATGTCCATCACACCTTTTAGTAAGGTGAAGTATTGGTGATTTCAGTAAGTATGTGATACATTGTTGCATTAACATGCATTTCTAAATAGAAATTTAAGATTAAAGTAAGTCCATTAAAATATTTTTCTATGTTTACAGCCTAGTTGTCAACATTTCTTAGGGATTTGGGTTTAACAGGAAGTTCTGAGAATGGGAGTAGGAAGTTTGCCAAACAGTCCATTTGCAATTACTGTGGAGCATGAATTAAAATTTCAGGACAGGAGGAGGCTATGGTGCTGAAAAAATAAGTGCCCCACTGTCTCTAGGAAAAGGCTGGAACAACGAAACTGTACATGAGGCAAGTCTTCAGCTGTGAGCTGTCAATCAAAGCAGCCAACAGCTAAACTTATCTTAAGCACTTTGACAGTTAAGGAGGTGATGTTTGAAGGGGAGGGGAGAGGAGTTGATGGACTACAACTCAGACATCACAAAAAACTGCAAATTAGCCTCTCTAAAAATAATAAGCAGTAAAAAGCACCTTGAAAGTCTGATCTGTGGGATTAAAACTTTTTGTTTTTTTTAGGTAGTCATTGAAAAGCAAGAAATGTTAGTTAAAACTGATTGACTGAAAGAAAGCAGTTTATACACGTAAAATCAATGCAGTGACAGCAGCTTTGGAACAAATATGCCTGTATGATGTAATGTTTTAAAGACAAAAATTGCATTATGGGATACCTAGAGGAAGAGTAAAAAATCAAAATCACTTCAAGATGCTAGACCCAGTGTGGTCAGACTCTGAAATTACATATAAAAATATTTTAAAATGTGTAAATAGTCCAAAATTGGTGTTAAAATGTAAGAATTATCTAAACATGATGAAATAATCATATTTTGTGAGCCTGAGGGTGATGTTCTCCTTTAAATATAGGAGACATTATATTTTTGCAGCAGACTCATTTGATGGATAAAGTTATACAATATTTATATAACCTAGGTTATGAAAGGTTATCATCTGCTTCTTTTAATAATAAGAGGAGAGGAGCTGCTATACTTTGGACAATATCTGCTGTAATGCCTAAGGTTCTGGAATCCATTAATGATCCCAAAAAATGTGTACATTTGTAATTATTAAAGATAGTGGCAAACTCTATAGCTAATTTTTCCTGGATCCCGGAGGACGTGCAAGAATGGCTAAAGATTGCTTAAACTTAGTACAAAGTCATTGGAATGGTAGCTTAATTGTAGCAGGGGATTTTAACTGCATGCCTAGTATAGAAGATATAAGTGAGCAGAAGAAAGCTAAAATACTGGCATCAGCTAAAGCAATAAACAGATGAATTAGTAGTAATAATTTAATTGGTTTAATACTAAAAGCAGAAGATAAGTCATTGTTCTTCACTTGTTATTCTTATGCACATGGGATGCAAACTGCTATTGTTAGGATTTATGCCTCTACAGATTTACTTAATAAAGCAAATTATTTTAAAAAATATTCATTGTCTTTTATCTGATCACAATGGACAGGATCAGCTGTAGGATTGGTGTACTCTCTCTGAGCTCTGGAGTGAATCCAAGCAAAATCCAAGGCATTCTTTGAAATCTACAGAAAAATAAGTATTTTTATTCACTGTACTCCAGTTTTAAACTGTGTATTACTGAATTGCCACCTACTTTTAACTTTTTTAGCCATTTTAACTGTTTTGATGTTTGATTGTTTCAACTGTTTGCTGTTTGAGACTGCTTTTCCTGCACCTTGCATTTTCTAGTACTTGCTGAGTCTAAACTGTTTGACATTATCTGAATACTACAAACAGCCATCTTATATTAAGAGGGCCCCCTGCACCCTTGTTGCAGAAGAGTGTAGCAAAGGACCAACCTAAGTTGAAGATTGTTGGAATAAAGCTCAGTATTCAGTATTTCCATTAGTCAGCTTGTTGGCAAATTGCTTAACTTGTTTTAAAAAAGGTTCTCACAGTTGCTAATTAAGCCCTGCATTTGCACAGGTTTGTGCCTGTGTTAACACAGCTCCACAGAATTTGTTGACCAGCCACTGTTCTACAATCTTCAGCTGAGCAATCCAAGGCATCTGTTTACATGTAGTGCACCTTTGCACAGCACCAAGCAGTGAAGGTAACCAGTGGTGGTTATAGATGCAAAAGCTAAAGCAGATTTATTTTCCCTTAGAAGCTGTCCATGCTCCAACTGAGGAGTCCCTTAAATTGTTCTTAGCTGCTCAAAGAGCACCTCAGCTGGGCTTTCTACACCATTTGCCACTTTAACTTAAATCTCCTAATCCCTAATAGTCTCATACCTCTTGACAGCCCCAGTAGTATAGACCCAGCATTAAACCCCAAATTAAAACTACATTCTTCTTCATTAAAGTAAGAAAAGGTAACACACAAATCTGCTCTGAGCTGGTGGTCAATAACACCACATACGCAAATGCCATAGATATACACAATCTGCCTGCAGACAGGTTCAGTGAAAACTTCACCCCCCCCGTCCCCCGTCTGTCTCCATGGAACCCAATAACACCCCTGGCTGTATCCTACATGAACATAGGCACCAGCTCTCAGCTCCATTAGACACCCTATTTAATCAAAGCTTGAGCACCAGCTTTGTCCCAGCTGAATGGAGGACAGCCACTGTCATCCCTCTACACAAAGGTGGAGCGTCCACTGACCCAGGCATTTATTGGGCCCATCAGCCTAACTAGCCTGATCTGCAAGGCCATGGGATGCATTATCATGGACCTTATAAATAAGGACATTGGCAACCTCCAAATGCTTGACTCCACACAGTTTGGTTTTGTTGAAGGGAGATCATGCCTGTTAAACTTGGTCAACTTCTTCAGAACAATCACCAAAGCCATGGACGAGCGGTAGATGGTGCACACCCTCTACCTTCACTTAGCCAAAGCTTTTGACACTATTCTCAACTCGGACATAATAGATAAACTTTCCCAGCTTGGCTTCAACCCATATCTTACCAGATGGGTAGCTAACTGGCTCAATGATAGAACCCACTCAGTCAAAGTAGAGGAAGCCACCTATAGTAGTATGCCCGTAATGAGCAGTGTACCCCAAGGATTGGTCTTGGGGACTCTGCTCTTTGGGATATACTTTTATGATGTGCAAGCCAAAACCAGTGGCCTGTGGCTGACCAAGTTTGCAGATGACTGCAAGCTGGGCAATGTCTTAAATTCCTCTAGTGATGCGAACATCCTCCAAGAGGGCCTTACCCAAACTAATGACTGGTGCCAGAAGCATGGCCTCAAACTGAATGCCAAGAAATGCATCATTATCCCCTTTGGGGAAAATTGCATCCCCACTAATTATCACATTAATAACAATGTACTAAGGATGCAATCAGTCGTGAGGAACTTGGGCACCCAGGTTGATAGCAACCTCACTTTTGACTACCATGTTGCCTCTGTTAGATGGAAGGCTTTCTACATGGCCCAACTCATAAATAAGGGTATTTCATCCAGGAGAAAGGAGGTCATAACCTCCCTATACTCCTCCCTTATCAGACCCATTATCAAGTACAATGCCCCCTTCAGCATGTACCTTAACAAGCACATGCAGCAGCTGGAGAGACCACAGAGGTTCCTGTCCAGGAAAATCCAGGGTCTCAAACACCTATCCTATACAGATAGGCTAAAATCCCTATCCTTCTACTCAGTTTCATACAGACTGCTCAGAGGTGACTTGTGTCTGGCATACAAGGCCATCTCAGACCCAGCCTTGGAGTTGCTGCATATCCGTAAGACAAATTTCACTTGAGCAACCCACACACAAGGCCTTAACCTGGTTTGTGACATTAATAGAACTTGTTGGCAGGATAGATTTGTGTCCCAAAGACTCTCCCAACTCTGGAGAAGACTGCATCTCCATGTCAAGCAGATTACCTTTCTAGCCCTCTTTAAGAGGAACTGGATGACTGGATGAGAAACAGAAAATACACCCCTTGGATCACACCTGTGTCCCTGCTGGACAGGGCAAACAACTGCTGACTTTGAGGGAACATGGGAACATTCTTGGTTAGGCTTATAAGGGCCTCTGGGCCAAAAGCCTAGTATCATCCTATGAACCTATAAATTTACACCTAGTATTATGGATGGTCAGTTCTCCTCCATTTCACCTGCCAGCCTGATTGACATGGGTATTCAGAGGCAGTATAGCGATTGCCTTATCTATAATGACAATCCACTACTCCTAAACCACTCAAGCTGAGTTTATGAGAGATGCATATACACTAAGAATTTGGAATCGTTGCTCTCTCATTCACAGAACAATTACACTGAACAGGTTGTTAGCCCACATACTACACCTCCTGCACAAACCATACTCTCAACACATAAACCATCACATGTGGAGGTACTCACCAGAAATTTAGTTAAACACCAGAGACCTATGAAACACAAACACGCTACACCTAATAAAGTACCTACAGAACTCAGTACAGATAAAACCACAAGCACACATGTCTCACTAAACAAGTCTCTAAGGCAAAGCACATCTAAACAAAATGTTTGGTCATAGGTGATTCTATAGTGAGACACACAGATGTCCCACTCTCCAGGCTGGACAAGGAAAAGGTTATGGTCAGCTGTCTGTTGGGTGCCAGGATATGCCAGATCACACATGCACTCATGTCTCTCCACAACAAATTTCATTATGACTCCATCATAGTTCAAGTTGATGCGAATGACATGAGATGTGTCTCACTGGCCTATATGAAGAAAGGCATGACTAAGCTCTCTGAATTTGTGTCTCAGCCAGGTGTGCCCCTAGCCTTGAACAGCATACTACCTTCACCTAAGATGGTACCACAATATAAACAAAACAAGATTGACTTCAACAATTGGCTTAGTTTCTGCTGTCATTCTAAGGGGATCCAATTCCTGTTTGCCTGGGATGACATGGTAGATAGAATATGCTGCTTTGCCAGAGACGGTCTTCATCTGTCACCTCTGGGATTTCAGTTACTGGCTAAAGCTCTTGCCACCCCATAGTTCCTTTTTTAGGCAATGTCATGATAACAAAATTCCTGACATAAAAGTATCTTCAAAAACAACCTTGGGGTTATGTTGCCAAATCCTAGGAGTTTAAACCCAAAACTGCACTCACTGGAAGCAGCTCTCACCTCAGAAGATGCTGACATTTGTGCACTCACAGATACTTAGCTTAAGGCTGCAGAAAGCACATCTGCCATACCAAGTTATAATGCCTGCCACACATTCAGACCACAAACTAAAGGTGATGGAGTATCAATATTCATTAAAGATAAATACACCTCTTGATTGGTTAAACACAATGATTCCTTTAAACTAATCCATGTCCAATTTACTGTAGGTAAGACCCCTTTCCAAGCTATTGACAGTTATAGGACTCCCTCCATGAACTAGGATACCCACACTGCATACTTGAATCGCTCAAGATACAACCAAACACCCTGTTTTTAGGTTACTTTAATTACCCATCCATACATTGGGTAAATTTTATAAATACTAACACACTTGCCCAAGGTTTCTTGGACTTCATCAACTCCAATGCCCTGGACAAGTTGGTTGACACCACCACAAGGGTCTCAAACATTCTGGATCTGGTGCTTATTAACATGGGTGATCATTGCACCACCACATATGTGCAGCCCTCCCTAGTGAGGTCTGAATATAAATCAGTCTCATTAGAAGTAACAATAACATTAGACCCCCAGTTAGCAGCAACTAGACTAAAAAACGTATCCAAAGTCAATTACAACCTAATACATGATGGCATTAATAGCTTCATAGCCACTGCCCTCACAGATGGCATGGACATCTATAATGAGATTTACACCAAGGCCTTATATAAGCATCTATACAAATGTATTGACTCAGCCATCAAGATCCACAAGAAAGAACAAGCCTGCCAGGTGGACATCTGTTATTAACTGATTATACAATAAGAGAAAGAAATTGTTGTCCAAGAGCAGGAAGGAACAGTCTCTGAATTGAAAGCATTTCCTCCGTGGCTTAAGCAAGTGAATAAGACTCCTTGTGAGGCATTCTAAAGTTAATTTTGAATCCAAATTAGCCTCCTTCACTAAGGATAACCATAAGGCCTTCTTTAGCTACATCAGAAACCGTAAAGGAAAAATCCAGAACTGTGCAGAACAGGTTGTTAATGGCACCACATACACTAAACCCACAGAAATAGCCAACCTGTTAGCTGAAAGGTTCAGTGAAAACTTCTCCCCCTGTCCCTGACACACATCCTGCAAAGCCTCCACCTAGTATCACCAAGGAGCAGGTCATACACGCTCTCTCCATAGCCAAAAACACAGACTCTATGGGACCTGAAAATATCTCAGGCTGTGTTCTAAACAGATTAAAACAGGAACGAGCTGCTCTATTAGGTACTCTTTTTAACCACAGTCTAAGAACTGGTTTTGTACCTGCTGAATGAAAAACAGCAACCATTATCCCATTACATAAAGGAGGCACCTGCACAGACCCTGGGAACTATAGACCCATAGGTCTGACCAGCCTAATCTGCAAGGCTATGGAAAGAATTATCATGGACCTTATCAATAAATATACAGCAGACCTCCAAACACTTGACCCGACCTAATTTGACTTCGTTAAAGGGGGATCCTGCCTCTTGAACATAGTGGACTTCTTTGAGAAAGTCACCAAAGCCCTGGACCAAGGCAAATCCATGCATATGCCCTACCTGGACCTGGCCAAGACCTTTGACACTATTCCCTACTCAGACATCATTGATAAACTCAACCAGTTGGAGATCAACCCATATACTGTCAGGTGGGTTGCAAACTAGCTGATTGACAGAATGCACACAGTCAAAATAGGTGACTATCTCCAACAGCAGACCTGCAACCAGTGATGTTCCACAGGGATCTATGCTGAGGCCCCCTGTTCTTTAGAATCTACTTCTCAAATATACAGGCTAAAGCAAAAGGCCTAGACTGACAAAGCTTGCTGATGATTGCAAATTGAGTGTAGTCATAGACTCATCTGGTCTTGATAAATGTGCAAAAGCAACCTTTAAAGCAGGCAAAGTGCAGCACCAATAAAACATCAGTTTGGAACAAGAATATGATATAAAAGAACTTGAGCAAGAGGGAGTGTATACATATTTGGGAACTGATGAAGGATCAACAATAAAAGATGAACAAAATGCAAATAAAACTTAGTAAGGAATACTTTAGAAGACTTAAATTAATCCTGAAGACAGGTTTGACATCTAAGAACAAAATATGAGCTATAAACCAATTTGCTCTTTCTGTCCTAACTTACAGTTTTGGAGTGACTGACTGACCCCAAAACATGTTGAATAGATTAAAAAGGAAAACAAGAAGCATGTTTCATGCTCATCAAATGACTTATAAAAGTCAGTGTATACCAAGATTATATATTCTCCATTCTGAAGGAGGGATGGGCCTCCTTGAAATTGATTACATGTATAGATCTACAATCGTGGGACTGCACACATATCTGCTGACCTCACAAGATCCAAACGTAGTGAAAGTTTTGAAACATGAGGAAAATAAATCTAAGATGACTTCCTTGCTTATTCTAGCAGAAGCATATTGGCATCAAGTAGGAATGGAAATCAAACCAGAAGTAGATAAAAATCAAGCAGCCACTGAATGTGCCATAAAATAAAAGAAAGACTATAAGGTGAAGGACCAGATGAGAAGGCAAGAAATGCAGAATATGCATAAATATAGTTGCAAGTATAGAAAACTTCTGGAAGAACCTCATGTTGATCAGGATCGAACACAGGAATGGTTAAAGAGAGGCAAATTCAAACCAAGAGATGAAAGATTAATATTGTCTGACCAAGACAGTGGACTACATATGCATTGATTTACAAAGTCCATTGAACATGTGGGAGAAACAGACAACCGTAGGTTTTGTAAAACAGAATTGGAAACATTTGCACACCTCATTGCTGGTTGTGGCATACTAATGGCAGAAGGACTGTACAAGAGCAATGTGGAAGAAAGATACCCAGACAGTTCCAATAGTAGTAGGAGCAATGGGCCTTATAAAAAAGAATCTAAAATCATATTTAGATATGTTACCAACACATGTAACTCCATAAGAATGGCAGAAGGAGTCATTACTGGGCAAACTGCTGGTGCTGCGAAGAGCACTTCTGGCTGACATCAAATTGTGAAACAATACTAATTTCATGAACTTTAATCCTACTTTGACTTAAGAATGGGGTCCATTCCTGTCATGGTATTAAAAACCCAAAAGATTTGGAGAAATTAAAAAAATGGAGATCAACCTGCATATTGTCAGGTGGGTTGCAAACTGGCTTACTGATACAAACCATACAGTCAACATAGGTGAATCTACCTCCACCATTAGACCAGTAACCAGTGGTGTTCCACAGGGATCTCTGCTGGGGCCCCTATTATTTATAATCTACTTCTCAAATGTACAGGCTAAAACAAAAGGCCTATGCTGGCAAAGTTTGCTAATGATTGCAAACTGGGTGTAATCACAGAGTCCCCAAATTATGTCACCATCCTACAAGAGGGACTTACACAGACAAACAACTAGTGCCAAAGTCATGGGTTAAAACTCAATACAAAAAATGCATTATCATCCCCTTTGGTAAGGGTGACGTCCCTGCAGATTATCACATAACAACACCATAAGCATGCAGGCAATGGTGAGAGATGTGGGCACACAATTTGACAGCAACCTTTCCTTTGCTCACCACATCTCCGCAATGGTAAGAAAAGCTTTCTACATTGCCTACTTCATAAGTAAGGGCATTGCTTCTAGATCAAAAGAGGTTATAACTCCCCTGTACTCCTCAATCATCAGGCCAATAATAGAGTACAATGCTACCTTAGGTATGTACCTTACCCGGCACCTGCAGCAACTGGAAAGACCTCAAAGGTTTCTTACAAAGAAAATTCAGCATCTTCAGCATATGTCATACATTGACAGACTGAAGTCACTGTCACTATACTCTGTGTCTTACAGACTACTCTCATGTGGCATATAAAGCAATCTCAGATCCTGCTCTAATGAAAATGCTACACATTTGTAAGTCAAATAGTATAAGATGCACTCACTCTACGGATCTCAACCTAGTATGTGACATCAACAAGACTTGCTGGAGAGAGAAATATGTCTCACAGAGGTTACCTCTCCTCTGAAACAAACTTGCAATTCAATTGAAGCAGAGCCCCTCACTGATCCTATTTAAGTGCAATTTGATTGATTGGATGGGAAACCACAAATTCACCCCAGGAGTTTCACCTATGTCCCTCTTGGACAGGGGCAGTAGTTCATAGGATCATAGGATCATAGGAGATTACTAGGCTATCGACCCGGAGGTCATTTTAAGCCTAGCCTGTTCATCCCAATGTAACACCATAGAAATGCTAGTCAATGCCCAGGATTGCATTTAATGATGACTGCCTATGTACAGGAGGTTGTGGGCTCTATTCCTGGTAAGAATGCATGGTACCCCATCCACTCATCTAGATTCCTCTTAAACAGTGTCATAGAGGTGCTCTGTTTCACACGAATCAGTAGCCTGTCCCAAACTTGTGGCAGTCACTGGGAGATAATTCTGTCCCTCCAGCATGTCCTATTTAAGTCACAGGCCATATTTAGGTCCATGGAACATGTAGCATAGTCCCATTTAATTAATGGATATGCAACAAGTTCATTGGGTCTGGATCTTGGATTGCTCTGTAGGCCAGGCATAAGTAAATAAAATAAGTAAGTAGCAAATAATGAAAAAAAGAAGTCTCCCCTAAGAAGTCTTTATTACACAGAGAATAGTGATAGGGGCTTTAGTTGGTCTGTGTAAGGAACATGCTGGAACCCTTGTTAGAAACCTCTGAAGTCTCTCTAATTGCTGTAGGTGCTTAGTATGGTACATGCCAAATGGGTGGTTATACTCAATTATGGGCCAGATAAGTACCGAGTATGGGGGGGGGGGTTATAACGTCTTTTATTCTCAAGGCGATGCCTTTAATAATCAAGCGTGCTATGTAGAAAGCATTCCTTACTACAGTAGACACATGATGGTCGAAGTTAATGTCCAGTCGACATGTGATCCCAGGTCCCTTACCTATAGTTTGCCTTGGTGAAATATTTTAGTCTGATTTCAGCCTTTGTGAGTTCTGGTTTTAGTGCCATCTTGAAGGTGACTGATATGAGGTCAGTTTTAAGTAATGAGGGTCCGACAGTTGCAGTAATGCATCTGCTTGACATGTTGGTGAGGACCAGATTCAGAATGTTTGTTCCCCTTGTTGGGATATGGACAATTTGCTCCAGGGCATTTGAATTAACAAAGTCAAGGAACTTTTGCACTAGTGAGTTAGTGCTAGCATAGGTTTCCCAGTTGATGGTGGGTTATTTGAAATCCCTCATAACCAGTGTGTTTGGTAAAATTTGGATTGCATCCAGTTTTGTCAAGTATGTCTTGTGAGTGACATGAGCCATGGAAGGGGACCTATGTTGTTGACTTAGTTCTGTTTAATACCTTGATATTCTGAGAACAAGGGTGGCACTTGGCTAGGCTTGTAAGGGCGCTAGGGCCATTAGCCTAGTAATCTTCTATGATCCTATGATCCTATAATAATGGATATAAGGAAATTTCAGATTATTTATAGAATCCCAGTATACGTGATGAAATTAAAAGAATTTAAGAGTTACCTTATGGAACAAATTTAGAATTTTTTTTTATCTTTAAATGATAATGGTCAGGTTAGTAAAATCATACTATGGGACTCCTTAAAAATGCATATTAAAGATAGAATGGGAAAGGTGGGCTAGTAATAAAATGAAAGAGTGGAATAAGGAGTTGTTAGAAATACAAGAAGAAATACACAATGCGAGGTTTGAACAACAAACAAAGAAATTCATTACTGAAGTTATTAAAAAATAATGATACAATGTCAAACAGTTTTAATGCATAACGTGGAAATAGCTTTAGAAAAAATATAAAATGGCACCATTATGCAATGACTTCAAAAAGTCTGCATAGATTAGCTAATAGAAGTAAGATGTTAATCAAAAAGGCACAAATCAATCATATCCAAAATCATCACACTACTAAGCTTACTTCAGACATGGAGGAGATGTTTAATATTTTTTAAAATTCATGAGGATATTAATAAAGACAAAAATGGTAATGCTGAAAATTATAAAACTGACAAGTATTTAAAGAAAAATGTTAGTAATAAACTTAATGGCAAGCAAATATATCTGTTGAATAAGACTATTACCCTAACAGAAGTTAAGGAAGCTTTAAAAAAACTGAAAAATGGTAAGGCTCCAGGGTTAGATGGTTTAAGTATGGAATTATATTTTCTGCTTCCATTAAATACTTTAGAATTACTGAGTGGAATCTTCAGGCTAATTCAGCGTGACAAAATAATTCCTCCCACATGGAAATTTTCTGTAATCTCAGCAATACTTAAAGAAGGAAAAAATAGTAAGTTAGTTTGCTCATGTAGACCTATTTCATTATTAAATGTAGACTATAAAATATTTACTTCCATCCTCACTACAAGACTAAGAGATGTACTATATAAATTGTTAAAGATCAAACAGAATTTATAATCAATAGATTAATGTATGATAATATAAAGGGTAATAACTATCTCAGATTTAGCAAAAGGAATGAACAAGAAGTTGACCCTAATTAGTTTAGCTTTAGATTCTGTTGATTGGAACTGTTTGTCAGGTGCCAGGATCCACTATATCACACATACACTCAAGTCTCTCAGCAACAGGTACTGTTATGACTCTGTTATAATCCATGTTGATGTTAATGACTTGAGACGTACCTCTCTGGACTACACAAAGACAGACATGACTGAGCTCTCAGACTATGTGTCTCTGGCAGGTATGTCCCTAGACTTAAACAGCATTTTACCTTCACCTAGGATGATGCCTCAATACAAACAGAAAATGATTGACTTCAATAATTGGCTTAGTTTCTGGTGTCATCTAAGGGCAGCCAGAATCTGTCAGCCTGGAATGACATGATCGACAGACCTCAGTGCTTTCCCAGTGTTTTCCCAGAGATGATCTTCATCTGTCACCCCTGGGATTTCGGCTACTGGTTAAGGCTTTTGCAACCCTCATAGTGCCTTTTTTAGGCAGTGTCTCAAGGACAAAATTCCCGATGTAAAAACTCCATCCAAAAACAACCTCAAGGTTATGTTGCTAAATGTTAGGAGTCTTAACATGAAACTGCACTCACTGGAAACAGTCCTCACCTTGGAAGATGCAGGCATTTGTGAGTCATGGAGGCCTGGTTTAAGGCTGCTGACAGCACCCCAGCCTCCCTTGTTGGGAGGGTGGCCTAATGGTTAAGGTGTTTGCCTTGCAAACACAAGGTGCAGGGTTTGAATCTCACAAGGGATAATTGGCTAGGCTTAAAAAGGCTCACAAGAGCAGTTAGCTTAGTACTAATCTATGAATCTATGAATCTATGTGGTTACACCTCCTTCCACATGTTCAGGCCAGAAACTGAAAGCATAAAAACTAAAGGAGGCGGTGTATCAATATTCATTAAAGATAAATACACCTCCAGACTTGTTAAACAGTAAGATTCCCTGGAGACACTTCAGGTGCAATTAATTGTTGGTAGGACACCTATTCAAGTCATTGTCAGCTACAGGACCCCCTCCATGAATCGGGACACACACTCTTTTTGGATCTACACATCCAAATACTATGGTTTTGGGGGACTTTAACTACCCATCCATTGACTGGGTAAATTACTCGTGCTCAAACTCACTTTCCCAAAGGTTCCTCAACTTTGTTAACTCCAGTGCCCTGGACCAGCTTGTTGACACCCCCAAAGGGGTGCAAACATCCTGTATCTGGTGCTTACCTATATGGGGGACCACTTTAGCACCCTCACTGTGGGATCTTCCCTGGTGAGATTTGACCAAAAATCAGTCGCATTCAAATTAACTATCACACCTGACCCCCCCCCCCCCCTTAGCTGCAACTAAACTAAAAAAGTTATCCAAAGCAGATTACAACTTCTTATGGGATGGTATAAATAGCTTCACTGCACATCCCCCCACAGATGGAACTTACAACTATGCCAAATTCTGCACCAGTGCTTTATACAAACACTTGTATAAATGCACTGACTCAGCCATATTTTAATTTTATAGGACTAAAACAAGCTTCTCAAGGAAAAGCAAACCTGCCTGCTGCACAACTGCAATTAACATGCTTTACAGTAAGAGGAAGAAATTGCTTTCTAAGAGTAAGAGAGACAGAGCCCTAAACTGGAAACACTCTCTCCTCAGCTTAAACAAACAAATAAGACTTCTTGTGAAGTCTTCCAAAGCAAACTATGAATACAAATTAGCTTCCTCAAATAAGGACAACCATAAGGTGTTCTTTTTAGTTATATCCATAACCTAAAAGGAAAGGGCCAGATTTGTGCTGAACTGGTAGTTAATGATACCACATATACTGAGCCTCTGGACATAGCTAACCTTTTGGCTGACAGGTTCTGTGAAAACTTCACTCCCCTGTCCCTGACGCATGTACCACATGACATCCTTACCACCTGTCTCCTACCTTGTATCTCTAAAGAACAGGTCATAAATGCCCTCTCTAAGGCAAAAATACAGCATCTATTGGACCTGATAACATCTCAGGCTGCATCCTACATAAGCTCCAACAAGAATTAGCAACACCATTGGGTACTCTTTTCAATCATAGTCTAAGCACTGGTGTCTTCCCTGCTGAATGGAAAATGGCCCTCGTTATTCCCTTGCACAAATGCTTCCACTGACCCTGGGAACTACAGACCTATTAATCTGAGTAGGCTTATCTGCAAAGCCATGGAAAGAATCATAATGGACCTTATCAACAAACATATAGGTAATCTGCCAACACTTGACCCTACTCAGTTTGGATTTGTCAAAGGGAGATCATGCCTATTAGACCTGGTGGACTTCTTCCAGACATTCACCAAGGCCCTGAACAAAGCTAAATCTGTGAATACAGTCTACCTAAACTTAACCAAGGCTTTTAACACTATCCCTCACTCAGACATCATTGACAAACTCACCCATCTAGGTATCAATCCTTATATCATGAGATGGGTCACTAACTGGATCACTGATAGAACGTATATAGTCAAAATAGGGCAATTCACTTCAAACAGCAGACCTGTAACCAGTGGTGTTCCACAGGGATCAGTCCTGGGATCTCTACTGTTTGGAATCTATTTCTCCAAAGTACAAGCAAAAACTTAAGACCTGTGGCTGACAAAGTTTGCTGATAACTGCAAACTGGGAGCAGTCATAGAATGTCCAAATGATGTCAACATCCTACAAGAGGGTCTTACACAAACAAATGATTGGTGCAAAAAGTCATGGCTTAAACTCAATGCAAAAAATGTATTATCATCCCTTTCAGTAAAAGTGATGTTCCTGCTAATTAACACATTAATAGCAACACCCTAAGTATGCACTCAGTGGTGAGATACCTGGGTACACAGGTTGACAGTAACCTTACTTTGATCACCATGTCTCTGCAGTGGTAAGAAGGTATTCTATATTGCTCATCTCATAAGTAAGGACAGTGCCTCCAGAATAAAAAGAAGTTATAACCTCCCTGTACTGTCCCATCATCAAGGCCAATAATTGAGTACAACACCCCTTTTGGTATGTATCTTTCCGAGCACCTGCAGCAACTGGGGAGACCACAGAGGGTCCTCACAAGGAAAATTCAAGGTCTGCAGACGAAAGTCCCTACTAAAGCCACTAACCTAAGGACTCAACTAATTCTAATGCTTGTTCATTACAGGTATTGTACTTCTTTTAAATAATTGTACTACTTATATGTTTGATTCCTCTTTAAATGTTATAACTATAACTCTATACTTGAATGATATGTTTAACTACCTCTTTATTTGTGGAGCTTTTCTCCCCGGGCCTCTACTGAAAATGGACATGTATCCAGCTAGACCAGCCCGGTCAACAAATGTAAAATAAAAAATAAAAATAAATAAATAAAATAAATAAATAAATAAATGTCCTATGTGGATCATCTGAAATCACTGTCACTTTATTCTGCTTCATACAGGCTACTCAGAGGCAATCTCTGCATTGCATTTAAGGCAATTTTCTGTCCCTGCTTTATTGGAAATGCTGCATATCTGCAAGTCAAATGGCACATCGCCTACTCACTCTAAAGACATTAACCTGGTATATGACATTAAGAGAACTTGCCGGAGGGACACATTTGTCTCCGAGAGGTTACCACACCTTTGGAAATGACTCCCACTTCATGTCAAACAGAGCACCCCATTGGCCCTCTTCAAATGCAATCTGGACGATTGGATGGGTAACCATAAATTCACCCTGGGGGTTCCAACTGTGTCCATCTTGGACAAGAGCAGTTGGTGCTGATTATGGAAATAAGGGTAGAACTTGGCAGGGATTGTAAGGGCCCTAGGGCCATTAGCCTAATCACTTCCTATGGTTCTATGATCCACAACTGTGGGCAGTACAGAGGATTCAAACTCCTGTCACATTGCATGAAGGTTCTGGAGAGGGAGATTGATAAATGTATATGCAGAGTAGTAGAAAATAAGTTTGGAGATGAGCAGTTCAGATTTAGATCAGGATACAACATCTCTGCCCCAATGTTTGTTCCTGGATTTGGAGAAAACATATGACAAGGTCCCAAGAAAGCTGATTTGAGCAGTTCTGTGGTAGTTTAGTCACATAGACATTGGTAGAATTATTGTAGGCTATGTACAAAGATCCAGTAACTTAAGTATGAACAATGGTCGGTTTCACAAAGGGGTTCACAGTGGGAGTGGATGTGCATCAAGGTTGAGCTCTGAGCCCACTGCTGTTCATGCTGATGAGGGATTTCATTAGTAAACAGGCTGGAGGGGACAGACCAACAAAGTTACTGAATGCAGATGATGTGACATTACAAGGAAACTCCAAGGAAGAACTTCAGCAAAGGATACAGGAACGTAATGCAAAACTGAAGACACATGGGATGGTGCTAAGTAGAGATAAGACAGTGGTAATGGCAGCAAACTGGAGAAACTAGAAGAGGCTGAGAAGTGAGATAGAAGGGAAGATAGTGGAACAGGTTTTCAGTTTCACATATCTGCGAAAGATGGTTGAGGAGAAGGGAATTCTGAATGAGTAGGTCAAAGCTGGAATCAGATGGGCTGCAGCCATCTGGCATAGAGTGTCAGGTGTAGTGTATGACAGAAGAATTCCAAAGGAGCTGAAAAGTAAGGTGTACAAAACAGTGGTGCGACCAGTACTACTGTATGGTAGAGAAACCAGGGCAGTAAAGGCAGAGCAGATGAAGCTAGAGGTGATGGAAATAAAGTGCCTGAGACTGGTGGTATGATGCACACTGTGGGACAGATGAAGAAATGAGGACATAAGAGCAGAAGCTAAAGTAGCTCCAATTGCAGAAAAGATCAAAGAGACCAGATTAGGGTGGTTCAGTCACATGTGCAGAAAAGCAGAAGACAATCTGATGAAAAAGAATTGGGACATATACGAAGAGGGTAAGAGGAAATGAGAGCATCCAGCAAAGTGGTTAATGGATTGTGAGAGAGAAGATCTGTGACAGTCAGCCATGAGTGCTGATGAAGGCAGGAATGTGGCATTTAATCGAGAGAGATTGTGACAGTTAATATGCTACCCCAACCCCATGTAGAAAATGGGAAAAAGGGTGTTGATGATGATTTAGGCTCACAACCTGATAAAGGTTGTCATTCATGATAAATCAAATATTCTCCTTGAAAAGTCCAACATGTCCATAAGGACCACTCACCCCTTATCAGGTTTAATATGAAGATTCAAATTAGCAGAGACTTCACATAATAACTACTGTTCAGATTTAGATAAATTGTAAAACATCTAAATCAGGGGCCCCTGTACCAATTTACAAATGTCATTGACACAAAATTTTCCAAAAATAGTTTCATTGAGGCCTCCAATAAAAAAAATAGGGCAAGTATGTGAAGGGCCAGTAGAACCACTAAACAATAAAACAAAATTCATTTTTAAGAAAAACCTTTAATTCCACAACTGTATCAATATAATTTAATCTACACAAGGAAATGAATGTTAATCCTTTCATAAATATATTTTTTTCTGAATCTCAGTAACATTGATACTACTATAATTGAAATTTTTTAAATCAGAAAAAGTTGTAATCTAATGTTATCTTTTGCAACACTGCCCAGAAAAAAGGGAAAATTGCTGGTTCCTCAGACCTCCTCATCTTGCATGACTGTGTGACATTCCCTATATGTCTGTATTTATTGTATCCCATACATTAATTCATCCTGTTTGCAAGTCTGGCTGAATACCTCAATGGTGGCTCTCCAAAAAGGAGGAGAATTATATGGCAACATTTCATGCTGGACATAGACATTTTTTTAACTGTCATGTAAATAGAATGTTAGTAGTATGAGTCACAAACATTTTCACAGTGTCAGGAACCTATTATTATTATTTTTTTTACTATTTTGCCTGACTTTCTGTGATTTGGATTCTTAGAACTGCTTTTACCTCTTAACAACATTTGTAAAGCCTTAGCAAACTAACATCTGAACTGCGTTTTTAAGGCTACCAATATATAATCCGTCAAGAGCTGACAGACCCTCTCTCATACTCTTCCTGAGGTGTCACTTTAACCCAACAGCTGTTAAGTGACCACTATTCTTTCATCTCCAAAGAATTTAGCAAATGTTAAGACTACTTTTACTAGTCAGCGGTGTCTGCACTGGGAAGCTATAAGTTTTTTCTTGAGTTTTGTTCAAGTTTGCTATAAACATATTTTATTAGTAATATCACAAAATCTCTACCTTTGTAATGCAGCACAGTACAAAGTAGGTACAACTTTCTGTTCTCGAACCTTTATTACTAATTTTTTTTCTCTTTTTTCATGAAAACCTTTTATTAAAATGTTATAACTCATGTCTGTTCTTGTATTACTAGCAATGCACTTGATTTGTTATACTATAGCATGCTAATGCTTCAAATCATAATCCTTGAGCATGACAAATTACTAGTTATTCTCTCAGTTGTTCATAATGCCAGGATTTGTAAAAATATTAGACTGTAGCATTCACATTTTTTTTAGGGAATGGGAATTGTGTTTTATTTTAAATAATGGACTGATCTCATGTTTTCTTTCCCTCTTTCTTTCTTTTTTTTTTTTGGCCTTCACATGTCCTACATGACCTACAGCAAGCCACTGTGCCCCTGTTCTGCCCTAGCAAAAAATGAATGTTACTATTATATGTACACATTCCTGGAATAATTAATATCAAGCTGTAGAGAATGTCTCATACAATATTATAGCAATGACCCACGTCTGGGTGTGGGTAATGCTGGATTTACCCATGATTGCTGTGGTTTGGCCACAAGGGCGAAGCCCGAGTGACCAAGCAAAGACAACTGTGGGTAAATCCAACATTGCCCACACCCAGACGTGGGTTATTGCTATTATACAATGACATTATTTAAGAAAAAAAATACTTATTTTTCTTAGACCTCTCTAAAGCTTTCAACATGATCTCACACCCAAAACTAATAGATGCTCTAACCATCCTATGCTTTGCCCCCTCTACTATTTCCTGGTTCAAAAGCTGTCTATCAGACAGGCAGACAGCAATCTGTTCAATGGCAAGATGAACTATCCCCTCTACTTCCAACTTCTATAGGTGTTTCTCAAGACTCAATACTGGGCCCACTTCTTTTCTACATCTTCACAAATAACCTACATACCACCACCCAACAAGCCACACTGGTTCAGTATGCAGACGACTCGACACTTATCTGTGCAGCCCCATCTCTTACTACCCTACAGCAGCTGACCCAAGAATCCTTCTCCTCGAAGGCTGGATCACTGACATCCAACTCATTCTAAACCCCAACAAAACTAAGTTACTCCTGTTTGCCCCTAATAAATCTAAATCTACTCCCCTAACTTTCTCTATCACCTCTAGTAATGGCACTGTCATCTCTCCTTCAGCCCATACTAAACTCCTCGGGGTAGAAATAGACAAAAAATCTTCTCTTTTATGTACATATAGCTCAAATCATCCAAAAGGTTCACAAAAAATGGGAACTCTTTATAGGCATAAGAATTTTCTCTGACAAAGGAAGTATCACCTTAGCCCAAACTCACCTACTATCCACACTTATGTATGCAACACCAATCTTAACCCATATTAGAAAAAAACAATCTTGACAAAATTGAGTCATGTTACAACAAAATTGCCAAATTTGCTAACAACTCACCCTTTAGAACTCATCACTGCCAGGCACTAAGAAATATTCAATGGCTTGAATTTCCTTAGTTTCACACCTATCAGCAACTAACCAGTGCCTTTAACATCCTGAAGTATCCTGACAAAACTCCAGCACTAAAACAACTACTTCTCCACTACTCTATTAGTAGCCTCCTTAGTTCTACTAATAAATCTCTCCTATGTATCACTAGTGCCAACAACACTGCTGGGAAAGCTCTTTACTCATGCCATAGCTAAAACCTGGAATAACCTCCCCCCTCCATAACCTCTGCATCAACTATCACACAATTAAAATAATTACTCAAACCATATCTCAGGAAAATCTGGATCTGCCCATGTATTACATAACAATTACTTCATTTCTTAATCCACATTACCTCCCATCTAATCAACCTATTATTAACATAATACAAGATTACATTGCCTTAGACTTATAGACTTGTAACCTAATAAGACAGTTAAACTCAGCATTGCTATTGTTCATGTCTCTATTTCAAACATTGTTTGTTTTTGTTATTATTGTATCTAATTGTGGAGCTTTTCTCCCTGGGCCTCAACTGAAAATGGACCCAGTCCAGCTGGATTATCCAGGTTAACAAATGTAAAATAAAATAAAATAAATAAATAAATAAATACATAAATAATGTCTTTGTATAAGGGCGATGTGCTGTCCTTCTGCTGGTGGACATTTCCTTGAGCCTTATCTGATCTACTGCGCATGCTTTTGGATCTTGCGTTCCCATGCATACCCAGTACATCAGTGCTCAGTTAAGTAAGCAATGGAGAAAAGAAGTTCTCTATTGCTAAGCTTTTCTTTTTTTTTTTTTTTTTTTTTTTAAATTAAAAAAAACTTTAGGGCAGTTTAGGGGTAGGAGAGAGACAGCATGGACGAAATACAAGGGATATCAGGTGCTTGTGTTTAATGTACATGATTTCACTAGTATTGTGTCCATGCTGCCTCTCTGGTATGTCTGGAGTCCGCACTACAGATTTTATTTTTATTTCTTTTAGAAATAAAAATAAAATTTAAAGACTATACCAATGGAAAAAAAATCTGGCGACCGGTACTTTTTCCATTGGTATATTCTCTTATTTAAAACGGGCATGCTGGTTGGGCTTGCCAATCAGCATGCACGTTTTGGAATGTTAATGGTTAGTTATTGCATAATATGTATTATATTCTCTGCTGCTCTAATTACAATTGGTTACTTATGATGTAATCTAGAACTCCATCAGAGATGTTTTTTTTTTCTTTTAAGGTATGTGCTATTACAGTATGCTAACAATGCTGTACCATAGGTTCATATGTTCATAGGTTCATACTAGGCTATCTGCCCTAGGGCATTTATAAGCCTAGCCAGAATGTGTTTGGCTTTCGCCACCCATTTTAAATTAATTTTGCTATGCCCTTTTTTTGAGGTTAGTATACTGTGCCTCTGTCTAACAGTGACACAGAAGTGATAGCCGGGGTAAACCTACGATCTCCCATCCACTCATCAAGATTCCTCTTGAAGAGAGTCAATGAAGGACTCTGCCTAACCTGGACCGGGATTTTATTCCAGAGTGAAGGGAGCCTCTGGGTTATGAATCTGTCCCTCCAGCATGTCCTATTTATTTCAGTGCTGAGGTTCAAGTCTCTCGAGAGCATAGCTCGATGGGATTTGGATTTTCTGAGGTGCAGCATGTCCATTAATTCTGGGTTGGACATGGCTTTATACGTCAGGCACAGATCGCCTCTCAACAGGCGGTATGCCACTGAGTAGAGCTGGAGTTTCTTTAACTGGGCAGCATATGGCATCTGTTTGAGCCCTTTGATCCTCTTGGTGAGGTACTTTTGGAATCTTTCCAGTTGCTGCAGGTGTCTGGTAAGGTACATCCCAAAAGGGGCATTGTACTCAATTATGGGCCTGATGAGGGATGAGTAAAGAGGCACGATGACCTCCCCTGATCTAGATGTGAATCCCTTCATGATTAGGTGGGCTATATAAAATGTTTTTCTAACCACTTTGGCCACATGGTTGTCAAATGAGAGATTGCTATCAACTTGGGTCCCCAGGTCCCTAATTACTTCTTCTGTACTTAATGGATTACCACCTATGTGGTAATTTGTGGGCACTTTGTTTTTGCCAAAGGGGATGACTATACACTTTTTGGCATTTAGCTTGAGGCCATGGCTCTGGCACCAGTTGTCTGTTTCCACGAGGCCCTTTTTGGAGGATGCTTGTGTCGGCTGGAGAGTCAATTATGGTGCCCAGTTTGCAGTCATTTGCAAACTTGGTCAGCCACAGTCCTTCCGTGTTGGCCTGTACCTCCGAGAAATATATACCGAACAAGAGCGGTCCCAGGACTGAGCCTTGTGGGACACCACTTGTAACTTGTTTGGAGTCTGACATGGCTCCAGCAATTCTAACCATGTGGGTTCTGTCCTTGAGCCAGTTTGCAATCCATCTAGTGACATAGGGGTTTATATTCAAGCTGGTGAGCTTATCTATAATGCCCGAGTGGGGTATTGTATCGAAGGCTTTTGCGAGGTCCAGGTAGGCTGTGTGGACCACCTTCCCCTCGTCAATGGCCTTGGTGACTGTTTCAAAGAAATCAACTAGGTTTAAGAGGCAGGATATGCCCTTAACAAAGCCGAACTGGGTAGAATCCAGTGTCTGTAGGTCCCCAATATCTTTATTTATGAGGTCCATGATGATCCTTTACATAGCTTTGCAGACCAAGCTAGTCAGGCTTATGGGGCGATAGTTTCCAGGATCCGTTGAGGCACCACCTTTATGGAGAGGGACCACTGTTGCTGTACGCCACTCTTTGGGCACATATCCTGTAGTAAGTCTGAGATTGAACAGTAGTTTTATGTTTGGGTTTAGCTCTTCTTGGAGTTCATGTAGGATGCAGCCCGGGACACCGTCTGGTCCCATTGATGCTGTGTTGTTTTGCTTTGGAGAGGGCAGCTCTTACCTGAGCATCTGAGATGTCAGAAGGGCAGCACTCTGCTGAGATAGATATTTGCCCTTTTGGTGGCGGGGGGGGGGGAGTTTGCGCTGAACCTGTCAGCTAGGATGTTGGCAATGTCTGTGGGTTTGGTGTATTTTTTGTCATTTTGGACTAATTCTGAGCATATCTGGGAATTACCACCCAGGTTCCTAACATAACTAAAGAAAGCCTTGTGATTATCCTTAGTGTCCTGTGCAATGTTTCTCTCGAAGCTGGCCTTAGACAATTTTATGAGTGCCCGTAGTTTTTTGCTAATACTGATCAGTGATGCCTTCCCTTTTTGGGATTTTGCTCTATCATTTAGTAGCTTCCTCCTTCTATTGTATAGTTTGTTTATGGCTGGGGTCCACCAGACAGGACGTCTGCCTTTGGAGGATTGGGTCTTGGTTTTATTTGGGATCGCATGATCCATGCATTCCTGAAGGTGTTCATAGAATGCGTTTATAAAGGATTCTGTGGTCTGGGCCATATTTTCCACAGGCCCGGGGGCTTTGAAGGATTCCACCTCGGTTTTGAGGAGTGTGAAATTTGCTTTAGAGAAGTTTTTCAATGTGGTTTTCTGGGTAGGGGGTGGGGTCGGGATGTGAATATCCAGTGAGATTAGTTCATGGTCTGATCTTACCAGTGAGGGGTACACTTCTGGTCTGGAGCATAGAGTCCCCATGTTGGTGATGATCAGGTCCAGTATGTTTTCCCCTCTTGTGGGAGTGGTAACAAGTTGTTCCATAGCATTTGAGTTTATAAATTCTAGGAACCTTTGGGCTAGGGTGTTGGAGCTAGAGTAATGCTCCCAGTCTATGTTTGGGTAGTTGAAGTCGCCCAATATAATGGTGTTTGGAGAGACCTTCATATTTTCCAGTGTTCTCAGGAAGGCCGAGTGGGGTTCCTGGGTTTGGGAGGGTGGTCTGTAGCAGGCTATAAACTGGAAGGCAGTTTTACCCACTGTTAGTTGCACATGGATAGTCTCTGATGCTTCGTGCTTTGCCACCAACCTGGAGGTGTGGGTATCTTTGATGAATATCGATACTCCCCCTCCTTTTGTGGTTCGGTCCAAGTTTTGGGGCTGAAAACCATGGTATGAGGTATAACCTGGTAGTGCTGGGGTGCTCTCGGGAGCCCTGAACCAGGTTTCTGTTACTGCACAGATATCGATGTTCTCTATGCTAAGGAGAGTTTCGAGTGCGTGCATCTTGAGGTTTAGACTTCTGGCGTTGAGTAGCATTACTCTTAGTTTCTTATCCCTTGTGATACCTATGGAGGTGGGTTTGTCTTTTGAGTCTTGCCTAAAAAAGGCACTATGGGGGTAGCAAGAGCCTTTGCCAATATCCGAAAGCCCAGGGGTGACAGGTGTAAGCCGTCCCTAGCGAAGCATCGTGGCTTGTCAAGCATATCATCCCAAGCTGACAGGCATTGGATCCCCTTTGAATGACACCAGTACTTTAGCCAATTGTTGAAATTGATCATCTTGTCTTCATATTGTGGCATCATTCTTGGTGAGGGTAAGATGCTACTCAAGGTCATGAATACTTTATTTGTTCAGTAATTGATGTAATTTGTAGTAAGATGACGTGTATATATAATTGTATGTGCAATGTGCTTAAATTCCTTGTTGTATGTAAGGAAAAATATGTTTTGATCATTTGTTGTATGCAAATAACTGTATTTATGACTATATTACATCTAATTATCTGTTTCTGTGGTTAGCACTTGCTGTGTTCTTGCTCTAATGGTCCAAGTCATGGCTGAAACGTGTCCTTGGACCAGTTTACTTATCAGGATAACCAATGTAGAATAAAAATAAAAATAAAAATGAATGCTTCCTTTAAGAGCTATTGAATACAACCTGGTCAGTGCAACATTAAATCTATAGTAGAAGGATCTATAGGTAGAGTATTTGCTCATGAAGTAGCTGTTCTGCTTGCCCACTTATTTCCAAAGGATTGAAGTGGTCCTAAATGGGAAATAGTTTCCCGTATTAGGATAGCATACCTGTAACTCTAGAGAGATTTTTAACTGCCTTGTCTTCTCTGCATACATCTCCAACAGGTCTAATAATAAACATTGGTACCAATGTGCTTTTTGTATGATGAGTTGGCTATAATTTATTGTTACTTGTATGTTGTGTTTTGGAATGCCTGTCCCATATGATGCATTAGTATTATAGATAAAGTGATGGGGATATAAATCTTTCCGTACTGTCTTTTTCTTGTTCTCTTTCTTGACAATTTGATTACGCATGCATTAATCAATTATTCAGTTACTCCAGGGTATACATTTCCTTGTTTTATGAACCAGATGACTTCCCAGAAAGCTGTATTTGGCCAAAGTCCCAGAAGCCTTGCTGACTTGATATTTGTAAAATAACATTTACTGGTCATGGAAATGTGTCCTTCCTTCTTCCATTTGTGGATTTACAAATCTATTAGATTATTTTGAAGAGTTCATACATTTAAACTTGGTAGCATAGGTCTTGTGTTTCAAATTCAAGATATCCATGCTATATTTCTTTAACAGTGATTTCATTAAATTTCCATCAATAAAAATTATGATCAGTGGTCCTTAACATATCGGAATAAAAGCATGAAAAGTATTTTTATGCTGTATGATGAATGAAATATTTGATTAACGCAGCTGTTATGCTGCAGTGATATATAACTAGCCTGAACAGCAGCTTTTTTCTTTCTCTTTCTCATCGTCTCTTTTCCTTCAAAAATACATACAGATTGCATAGCCAAAGAAGAAACCTATGGTATTGAAGACCTACTTTTTTGATTGTTTGTTTTTATTTTTTTAGAAATATGTTTGCAATGTATAAGTAGGTAAGTAGGCTTTCTGTACCTGTAAGTTTACTGCAAGTTAAATGTACCTTTAAAGGTACGCAACAGGCAATGCAAAACGGTTTCACATTTGTAGCACAGCATGGCTACTCATTAAATGGGGTTGCTGTGATAAAAACTAAATTAGTTCATATTTCATTAATATTGCAAAAGGTACTATCCACAGATTAATGTTTTTTAAGAACATTTCAGTGATACTAAAAGAATTAATGTACTTTGCAACACTAAATAGTAAAATATTGTTTTTAATGGTAGTTTCAATATGACACCTAAAACTTGCAAATTGAAGTGTTGACAATTGTTCACATTCATTATTATCCATAGAATCCAAAAAATACAAAATAAACTTGGTGAATCATAACATAAGCATTTTTAAAACAAGTAATAAGACTGAACTGCTTGTATTAGCCATGCTTGGATATGTAAACTAATAAAAGATACAGCATAAATCATTGCCTGTGAGATACTATTAAAATGATTAGAATAAGATTTCATGTTATGCTTTGCAGTCATAAAATAACTAACCCTATACAATTAAATGTCATTCACTGACAGACCAGGCAGGTTTTAACACAAGAGCCTGCATATCCAATCATTTCACTTCCTTATAAGTAATAGTTATGTCTAATAAAGAGCACTAAAGATGAAAAGGGCACATTCAAAATATCAGAAACTATGAATCATCTTTTCATTTCTATTAATATTTTAATGAATCATTTAACTGCGTGCGTGCGTGTGTGTGTGTGTGTGTGTGTGTGTGTGTGTGTGTGTGTGTGTGTGTGTGTGTGTGTATACGTGTGATATCGAGCTCACAGTCGCTGACTAAGACTGTCAGAGTCAAAAGCAAAATCAAGGGCTAATTGATGAAAATACAGCAAGTTCAAAAGAATAAGGAAAGGCAAATATTCTTAATTATTTCTGATTAGTATTTCAAAATTAGGTGGAAATCAAAGATCAGATCAATAAATTAAAATAATTGCTTGGAGTTGGGAAGAAATAAAGGAAAGAGTATTTCTCTATAAAGTTGTGTAAAATCAGAGAATATGTATTGAATTAGCATAATGCATGCACATAAATAAAACAGCACTGGTGTTCCATCTTTCAGGGTGTCAGCTTTTCATACTTCATGATACTGCCAGCTGTGTAGTTTTCCAGTGTCTAATATCATAACTAATGAAAATATACTCTCCAGAAATGTCAAGTGTTCTTTTGTAATCCTCCAAACATGTATCCAAAACGTTTAGACTGAACAATGAGCACCTCCACACTCCTATGCCGGTAAACCAGTAAGAGGATGGCAGATGCCCTTTTTGTTATTATGAAAGGCCTAAAATATAAAACATTATCCTTTTTAAGCTTCTAGTACGTGATTCCTCAGTCCCTCAGTGTTAGCCCTTCATATTCTTTAGTCTACCAGATAGTAGGTACATTAATGAACCTAAAACAAAGAAAAACTTTTGACTGTCTAGTAATACATTTATCCTTTTCATATTTCCACTGTCCCTTTGTCTGCCCATTAAGTTGTGGACCAACCATTTCACCACCTTCTCCAATAAATCTCATATATACCTGAACACTTTTCATCTTTCAACTTTCCTAGAGCAGGTATACAGTCCATACCTATAGCTTGCAGACTGAGTCTGTAGTACTCATCTGTGGAATTTCTCTCTTCAATGTTTATTAACTGCTTTTTCATTTTATTGCCATCACATGAACATACATGAATATGTTTACATTTACTTTTAATGTACAGCCTGTAGGAGATGGCTTTGTTATGTTAGTCCCTTACAGCGCAATTCTCATTATTAGTTATGCCTTCATTTGAGTACAAGATAACTGGGAAGGATGTTAAAACCTTACTAGCATGTCTATGCATTTAATATATATATATATGCATGTCTATGCATCTAATATATATATATATATATATATATATATATATATATATATATATATATATATATATATAGATAGATAGAGAGATTAGATATAGATATATATAAATAAATATACATGTATATGTGTATCTATACACACACATATATATATATACATATATATATATATATATGTATATATATATATATATATATATATATATATATATATATATATATATATCTTTTGATATTTTGTGTTTTAGCCTAGGGGCTGTCCTGCCTTATATAAGTGGTACATTTTGTTTTTTTACTGCTAACTACTTGAGGTTTGGCCGGCTAAGATCTACCTGCAATCAACTGGATGTATAAGCGAATTTCAATACACTTTTATCTGCACTTTTTCATATAGTACTGCATTTTATTTATTTTTGTTTCTCACTGACAGGTTCAGTGCTAATGTTACCCCCCTCTCACCCCTAGAGTGCCCATCTCTATACCGGAAGAATGCAAAGTTCCTGTAATCACGGCTGCACAGGTAAAAGTCACACTCTCCCAAGCCAAGAACACAGCATTCATGGGACCTGACAATATCCCAGGCTGCGTTCTATATGAGCTACAGAATGAACTGGCACCCCCACCTAAGTACAATGTTCAATCATAGCCTTACCTGAGGCTTTGTGCCCAATGAATGGCATACAGTGACGGTTATCCCACTCCATAAAGGGGGAGCCACCACAGACCCTGGGAACTACCACCCCATTAGCCTGATTAGCCTGGTCTGCAAGGCCATGGAACGTATCATCATGGAACTCATAAACAAAGACATTGGTAATCTCCAAACTCTGGACACCACGCAGTTCGGGTTTGTAAAAGGCAGATTATGTTTCCTAAACTTGATAAGCATGTTTGAAGCAGTCACTAAAGCCATAGATGAGGGTAAGGTGGTTCACACAGCCTATCTAGATCTCGCCAAGGCTTTCAACCCCATCCTCCACTCTGGAATTATAGATAAACTCACCAAACTAGGTATAAATCCCTATGTCACGAGATGGGTTGCCAACTGGCTCACAATCAGAACCCACACTGTGAAAGTAGCAGACACCAAATCCAACTTCAGACCAGTGATAAGTGGAGTACCACAGGGTTCAGTCCTAGGTCCTCACCTGTTTGGTATCTACTTCTCTGAAGTACAGGCTAACACAGAAGGTCTTTGGCTAACAAAGTTTGCAGATGACTGCAAACTAGGAGCCATAATATGAACTCCTAATGATGTGGACATCCTACAAAAGGGCCTCACTGAGACAGATGCCTAGTGTCAAAGCCATGGCCTGAAGCTCAATGCCAAAAAGTGCATTGTCATCCCCTTTGGTAAAAACTCTGTACCCATGAACTACAGCATAGGTGGTAGTCTATGTAACATCAAAAGTGTGATAAGAGACCTTGGGAAACAGGTTGACAGTAGTCTCTCCTTTGATAACCACATCGCCACAGTGGTCAGAAAATCCTTCTACATGGCACGCCTCATCACAAAAGGTTTCTCATCCAGAAAAAAGAGGTCATTGTTCCCCTCTACTCATCACTCATTAGACCCATTATAGAGTATAACGCCCCTTGTGGTATGTACCTTACAAGACATTTACAACAATTGGAAAGGCCACAGAAATACCTCACAAAGAGGATTACTGGCCTCAAACAGATGCCCTATGCAGACTGCCTCAAAAAACTCCAGCTTTACTCCATCGCATATCGCCTATTCAGAGGTGATCTCTGCCTAACATACAAAGCTATGTCAAACCCAGAGCTGTTGGACATGCTCCACTTAAAGAAATCTCTATCCCCCTGAGCTACACACTGTAGGGACCTAAACCTTGTCACCACAATAAACAGAACATGCTGAAGGGATAGATTCCTGTTCCAGAGACTTCCCATACTCTGGAAAAGACTACCTATCTATGTCAAACAGAGCTCCTCAGTAGCAATCTTCAAGAAAAATCTCGATGATTGGATGGGAAATATGAAATTCAACCTGGGGATCACTTCTGTGGCTCTGCTCAACAGGGGAACAAGAAAATTATTTTCTTGGGTAGTGAAAGCCAGGGTACCTTTTTGGCCTGGCTTATATGGGCCCTAGGGCCAATTATATATATATATATATATATATATATATATATATATATATATATATATATATACATATATGTATAGAGCATACCTCTCAACCATACTGAACTCCTCAGAATTTACTGGTTTTGAGGACAAAATAATGGGGTTCCATGAATTGCTGAGTGGCCCTTTCAATTGCCGATTTTCTAATTTTTTTTAAGTTATGGCTGACGTCATCATGCATCACCAGCATGCAGGGGCATGCATGATGACATCAACTTCATGACTAACTGAATGTTGGGTCAGAGACTAGCTGCTTTGCTTGTGTATCTGTAGTTAACATACGTGTACAGTAAAATGTTGTCTAGTTTGCCTTTTTACTGCACCTCAGTGCTAGAGTGGTTATTGGTTAAACGTAACAGAAAGACACCACAGCCTTGGCAGAATATCATATTCTGAAAGATATAGATAAGGGGCTGGATTTGCAAAAGCTTGCAAGGAGTGCAAGAAGAGTGTAGGAGCTCACGGCAGCAATATGTCTGCCGTGCGATCCAGGTACAGCCGCCAGGGGCATACACGAGAGCTGCTAAAGCTACTCTTGCACAGACAGCATCATGGTATGCAAATTACTTCATTTGCTGGTGAAAGCCATGCAAATGAGGTAAATTTGTGATCCAGGAAACACTAACCTGTCCATGGAAGATTAGTGTTAGCTGCAGAAATGTACTCTGTTGGTAACGGAGTACCGTTCTGCAAATAGCTAAATGGAGCTATGACAGCTCCAAATAAAGGATACATACAGTTGAGGAAGCATGCCAATGGCCATATATAAGGCCATTTGCATTTATAAATGTTTAAAAATATAAAAAATTTACTTTTTTTTCCCCCTGATCTCTGATGTTTAAGCATAGCGCAGCACCGCGCAAACATGCGACACTTATAAAAGCAAGAAAATAATTTAAAAAAAAAGCCAAAAATAGGCATTTTCACTAAAAAGCTTATTCTGCCATGCGGGTGAATGGCAGGCTGAAGACAACATGGCCACTGAGTAGAGGTTGCTAAGGGGGGAAGCTCAGTGTGTGAGAGATGTAACCATGCATTATCAAGCAATCCTATGCAAATGAGGATAAGGATAGTGAATCCCAATTTTCCCCAGCATTTAGGCCATATCCCAAGAGTGTAAGAGTAGAAGTAGGTGAGTAGCTGGGTAGAATATAGGTGACATCATGAAGGGGTGTGTCAGACAGGCTGTAAGCTAATTGGAGCACAGTGGCTTATGTTTGCTTTGAGTTGCTCAGGATTGTAAGAGGCTTGCCTACAGTTGTCCTATTTGAAAACCTCAAGCCAAAAGTGCACAATGTTAAAAGATAGGAAACTCCTTGCAAACATGCACACAGCATGTGCGTGCATGTGCATACGTTTCCGCTTGTTTGCAAGGCGCTTCCCCCCCAGGCGGAAACAGAAAGGCAAATGGAAAGAAAAGAAGTAGTAGGAAGTTAACCAAGGAGAACTAGCAGAGCTGCCAGGTGAAATATATCCAAATCAGCCAATTACACAGGCAGCAGACTAGCGCAGCCCAGCCCAGCACTTTAAACTCTACAAACAGCACCCCCCCTTGTTTTTACCCAAGAACTCTGCAACACTGCAGTATACAAAGAGGGAAAGCTTAAAAAGCTTAAGTTAGACAAAATGTTAGGGGCTGCTCTTGCTATCATAAACCAACATGTGCAAGGTGCTGAGTGTGGAGATGTTGTGAATGCTGTTGAGCAACCCATAGTGAGGAGACGGAGAAGAGTGTACAGACCCAGGGTAACCTACCAGGGGCTACATGAGCTGGAGATAGTGGAGCGCTATAGGGTGGACAGAGACCTCCTACAGCAAATTGTTGAGCTGTGCCGGCCACGCCTCACGCACAGAACCAAAAGAGGGGAACCCATCCCAGTGGATACCAAGATATGTGTTGGCCTAAGAATACTAGCTACAGGTACCTTCCAAAGACCAACTGGTGATATGATGGGGATTTCACAGGCATCAGCATCCAGAGTACTTCACCAGTTCCTGGATGCCATGTCAGCACATGTCGGTGACCACATATATTTCCCCAATTCCCGTGAGGCATTGGCCAGCAAAAGGGCATCTTTTCCACCAAATAGCAGAATACCCTGAGGTAGTGGGTGCATTAGACTGCATGCACATATGCATCAAAGCACCACCCGTTGAGTGGGGTAGGGTCTACATCAACCACAAGGGCTTCCCCTCCATCAACTGTCAGGTCGTGTGCGATGACCAGAGTATAATAATAATGAATGTGTGTGCTGGCTGCCCTGGAAGCTATCACAATTCCCACATCTGGCATCTGACGCAGTTGTACCAGAGATTTGCCAATGGGGACATCCCTGATGGTCACCTAGTGGGGGATGCTGGATATGGACTGGAGCCGTGGCTGATGACAGCCATCAGAAATGCACACACACCGAACAAGAACTCCATAATGAGGCACATGCACAAACAAGAAATATAATTGAGCATGTGTTTGGGATGCTTAAGTCACGGTTCCAGTGCCTGGGCACATCTGGTGGAGCCTTGCAGTACTCAACTACATGTACCCAAATTGTTATGGTATGTGCCATGCTACACATTATGATCTTGTAGAAACAGCTGCAGCAGGAACAGCATGGTGCAGGGCCAAACAGGCCCCCACCATTACCATGGCCTGCACAGGCACAGGGTGACTCGGAGGAGGAACAACCTGAGCCTGCCCCAGTAAGCAGAAGGAGGTGTGCCCAGTATGCCCTGGCCTTGGCAAAGAGGCAACGCATAGCACATACACTGACTCAGTAGGAAGCCTGGAATTGACACCTCTCTCTGACTCGCACATACAGTAAAAGGGATGCCTAACTTGACACTACCTGTTTTCAAACATGTGTAGGGAGTGTACTATGTGCATCCGACATAGGCAGCCCTGAAGCAACACCTAAGGCATGAGTGCCCTATTTTAAGCAATATAAAGCACTGCTAAGAACATTTTACCAGTACTGAGCATATTTAAATACAATTGCGCGTAGCTGCGCACCGCGCTAAGCAGTGCAACGTTGGGCAACGTTGGGCAATGTTGGGCAATATTGGGCAAAGTCGGGAAAAGTTGAGCAAAGTCGGGTAAACACGCTCACACCTGCTTTACTGTTCCTTAGCCAGTCAGGTCTGCCCAGCAGGAAAATAAAAAGCAGTGGCAGGGCTCAAACTCAGGATACTGTGCACTACAGTCACAGTACTGAACCACTAAGCCATGACAGCATTTCACTGGCAGAGACACAACTTAAGTCACTCACACATACCAGTTGGGGGGGTGGGTCACATACCTAATAGTCACAGCCAGCAGGACAATTGTAGACAGATGCAAACACAAACAAATGCTGTATCATGCCCTCTGAAGAGGCATATGAGTAACCTCCCCCCAGGCCTCTGCAGACAGATAACAGCAGGCCAGGCAGTGTGATGTGGGTTGGGTAGGCTATGAAGTCACAAACTAATATGCATGTAATTGGAAGCTTAGGTCTGTAGTACAGTGGTATGCCTAAAGCCAGTAGGATAGGCAATAGTACAGACTGAAATGGAGTACCTGACATAGCAGTGCAGGCCTAACAAATGTGTATAAGTGTCAGGTGTACCCCTCATCCTATGTACACTCACAGTAACAATCAGGTGTGCCCCCCCCGAGTAGAAATGTACAAATAATAGCTGTCCCCCCTGCATGTAGAAATGTTGATAAGTCTATGCAAATTGACTCATGGAAGCCCTGCAGGCACAGCATGCTTCCTGTCGATGTACAACACAAAGGCGAGCCCTGAAGTAAAAACCAACTTGAATTTTCACACAAATATATAGTATATGCATGCCCATAGTGGCCATGCTCACACACTTAAACAAATTTAGCAAATGTCAGTCAACAACATACTGAAAGGTCATACTGGGCATGATCACACACTTAAACAAATAAAGCAAATTTCAGTCAACGACATACTGAAAGGTCATACTGAGCATGCTCACACACTTAGGCCATGTCTGAGTACAGCAGTGGGCCACACATATCTGGCAGTTGCAATTCTTACTCCAGACACATGTCACTATTCACCAATCCTGCCTTGCGCACACAGTGATATGAAAACAGACCCATCTAATATATTGGACCCCTGTCATAATCAAACTATGTAATGCAAGTACTTAAGTTGTTCAAAGAAAGTGAAAATCCAAAGAAGATCACTAAATCTCTGATCAGTATCATCAAGAGACACATTAACACTATCCAAGCCATGTTCTGGCAAAAATATTGCCAAAGAGTCCATACAGAACCATGAAGCTTTCTTTAGCTATGACATAAATATCAATGTAAACTCATATATGTTCTGAGTCAGTGCAAAATGTAAATGAATACATGTACATGACTGACATTGCCAACATCTTGTCAGACAGGTTCATACATATTTACCCCCTTCTCACTGACAAAAGGGCCCATTACCATATCTGGAGATTGTGAAAAGCCAGAAATCACATATACAATGGTAACAGCTCTATCCAAGAATAAAAACACGGTGTTTATGGGATGACACTGTGTCCCTGGCTGTGTCATATGTGAACTTGAAAACAAACAGACCCTGTACCTGAACAGTCTGTTGAGACTCACCCTCTGTACAGGATATGAAACTGTTGAATGGGTTACAGCAATGTTTGGCACACTCCACAAGTGTTGGTGCACAACAGACCATGGGAACTATTGTCTTATAAGCTAATAAGCCTGATCTGCAAGGCCATGGAGTCCATCATTATGGAACTCATAAACAAAACTATTGGGAGCCTACAAACACCCAACTCTATCCATTTTGGTTTGGTCAGTGGCAGATCATGGTCCCTAAACATGCTAGACAGTTTTCAAGGCAGTTACCCAGGACATACATCAATGAAATGAGCTCCACATGGCCTACATAGACCTTGAAAAGCCCTTTTCCAACATCCCACATACATGTTGTATCCACAAAATCAACAACCTGTGCATAAACACGTATGTCATCTGATGGATTGCCAACTGGGGCACAGATAGATCCCACAAGGTAAGAATTTTGGTCTCCCTGTTGGACTGTAAGCTGGTAACAACTGCTGTCCCCCATGGCTCAGTCCTGGGACCCCTCCTATCTGGTGTATACTTTTCAGAAATACACTCAAACACATGAGGGCTATGGTTAGTAAAGTTTGTGGATGACTGCAAAAAGGTTGTCATAATCGATGTTTGGGACAACAGAGACATCCTTAAAAAGGGTTTCAGTTAGACAGATGTGGTGTCAAAATGATGGCCTCAAGCTACAGTCATACAAATACCACATAGGTGCCAACACCCTAAATATGGAGGTAATAATAAGGGATCTATGGACACATGCGGATAGCCATCTCTACTTCCAGAAACACATTCACAAAGTGGTTAGAAAATCATGCTGTGTGTTCCCACAAATTGCCAAAGTCTTTGCATGTAGGTCAAAGGAGGTTCTCTCTACTCATCAGTCATCAGATCCATCAGAGAGTACCATGGCACACTTGCAATGAATCTGACTAGGCACCTTCAGCAGGTGGAAAGACCACTGAAGTACCTCAACAAGAGGATTACTGACCTCAAACAGTTGCCCCATGCAACAAGACTGAAGTAACTCAATCTGTACTCTGTTGCATACGGTCTACTCAGGCGATCTCTGCCCAACAGACAGGTCCATGTCCAATGCAGAACTGATGTAGATGCTCTATCTGAAGTAAACTCAAGCTCACTGTGCCACATGTCCTAGGGATATAATCATCATAACAATAAAAAGAACATGTTGGAAGGATACATTACTAACTCACAGACTTCCCTTGCTTTGGAACAGGCTCCCAACCTACATTAAGCTGAGTCCCTCACTGACACTCTTCCAGAGGAGCCTTGATGAGTATATGTGAAACTGAACTGTCACACCATGGATCACTTCATCAGCTCTACTACACAGAGGCATATGGAACTAACCCCATGTGTGGTGAAAGCTGCACACTCTGGCCATACTAATATATGCCTTCATGCATATAGCCTATTACCTACCTATGTACCTATATATATATATATATATATATATATATATATATATATATGTAGGGGGAACACAGTATAATAAGCCAAAGATGGATGGGCAGAGATGTGTGTAAGAGAGTGACCATGGCAGAGAGCCATCCAGGACTGTCCCACCCAGCACACATCCCAATGGCACAAAAGACATGAGGTGAACATCTCACCCACTGTACATAATAGCCACCAGTATCTGTAAGCATTACAGTGTATGTGGTGCATGTGCCTGCTGTACAACATGACTGTACAATGAAGTTCACATCTACTATCTGTAGACATGTACCTGTCACATAGGTTCATAGGTATGTAGTAGACTATCTTCACAAAGGCATATATTAGACTAGGCAAGTTGTGCAGCTTTCACCACCCCATTGGTTAGTCTCCTAAGCCCTAGTTCTAACAGTTAGTACCCTAAGCCCCTTTCTATTGGGGCTGCTGATGTGATGCCTGGCGTGAATTGTCTGTTTCCCATCCACTCATCAAGGTTCCTATTGAAGAGTGTCAGCGAGGGGCTGTGTCTTATGTACATTGGGGCTCTGTTCCACAGTAAGGCAAGTCTCTGAGATGGTACTCTATCCCACCAGCATGTTGTATTCATTGTTGTGATGAGGTTCATATCCCTGGAGTGTGTAGTGCAACTCAATTTTGTTATCCTTAGATGGAGCATGTTCAACAGTTATGTGTTGGACATGGCTCTGTATGTTAGGCAGAGTGTGCCTCTGAGTAGGCGGTACGCAACGGAGAACAGATTTAGTTTTACTAGTTGTGTTGCATAACACAACTGTTTGAGGCCAGTAATCCTCTTGGTGAGGTACCTCTGTGGTCTCTCCAGCTGCTGGATATGCATATTCGAGTACATCCAAAATGGTGCATTGTACTCAATGATGGCTGATGACTTAAGAGTAGAGGGTCACCACTACCTCTTTTGATCCTGATGCAAATCCTTTGTTGATTAGGTGGGCCACATAGGATTTCCTACTCACTTTGGCAACATGGTTGTCAAAGGAAAGATGACTATCTACTTGTGTCCCCAGATCGCTTATTACCTTGTCAGTTTTTAGGGGGTAACACCTATGTTTTAGTTTGTGGGTACTTTGTTTTTCCCAAAGGGGATTACTATGCATTCTTCAACATTGAACTTGAGGCCATGATTTTGACACCACACATCTGTCTCATAGAGTCCCTTCTGGAGAATATTTTCATCATCCAGGGAATCTATTATGGCAAAGACTTTACAGTTCCCAGCAAACTTAGTCAAGCACAACCCTCCTGTGTTGGCATGTACTTTTGAGAAGTCTATACCAAACAGGAGGGGCCCCAGGACTGAACCCTGGGGGACACTAGTTGTTACCGGTTTAGAGTCTGACATGTAGCCAGCAACTCTTAATTTGTGGGATCTATCTGTGAGCCAGTTTGCAATCCATTTTGTGATGTATGGATTTATGCCCAGGTTGGTGAGTTCATCTATGATAGCTGTCTGGGGAATGGTGTCAAAGGCCTTAGCGAGGTATAGGTAGGCTGGGTGGAGCTCATTTCAATCATCTGTAGCCTGGGTAACTGTCTCAAAGAAATCCACCCAGTTCAGGAGGCGTGATCTGCATTTGACGAAGCCAAACTGGGAGTACTCAACTGTGTGAAGGTTCCCAATGTCTTTATTGTTGACTTCCATTATGATTGGCTCCATTGTCTTGCAGATCAGACTCGTCAGGCTCATAAAGCGTGAATGCCAAGGGTCTTTTTTGGCCCCACCCCTGTGGAGTGGGAAGAACATTGCTGTGCATCATTCTATGGGTACATATCCTGTAGAGAGGATGTAGAGAGAGGTGTAGGTATCCTTGATGAATATGGATACATCCCCACCCTATGTGCTATGATCCAGGTTCTGATGCTGGAAGATATGGAATCAGTAGTATCCTGGTAGTGCTGGTGTGCTCTCTGGAGCTTTGAAATAGGTTTCTGTTACTGCACAGATATCAATATTCTCCATACTGAGAAGTGCCTCGAGTGTGTGCATTTGGAGGCTGAGACTTCTGGCAATGAGTAGCATTTAGCTCACTTTGTGGTTATTTGTGTTGGTTACGGGGTTTGGTTTGTCCTGAGTGACCGATGTTCCACACCTGAAGTCAACGCCTCATTGGTCCGATCCGACCATAAGCTAATTAACCTACATATCCACATTCTGCCCCCACCCCCCATTAAGGAAACCATATTAAACATTTTTTCCAAAGCCAACTTCATGCTTCTTAAGACAGAAGTGGTGAACTTCATGACACCCATGAAGATGAACAACACAGTTACAACTACTGAATCCTAAACAGCTGCACTTTATAAGCACTTACATGAGTGCAAGGATCATGCTATCCCAAACAGAACCAAGATGCTATCCTCCAAAAAAAAAAGTTTGTCAGTGGCCACAACTGTGGCATTGCTACTGTGTGTTTGCAATCTTACAGTACAATGACAGTTTACATTCACAGGGCTACAGATTATGTTCCAAATGATCAGTATTGCACAACAACAGGCTCCACATCTTTGAACGACACACTCCACATCTCACATATGCATGATCTACCAATACAGATAACAGTAGTCTACAGATATGCCATGTTACCTGCATGATCCATGTGTGCTTTCTGGGTGGCTCCAACCTCCATCATGGTGTATGTCTGCTGCTGTTGTTGTTGGGCAGGTGCCACCAGGCTCATGAGCAGCTCCTCCACTCTGGTGTGGGGGGTGAATATTAATACCACCCCCTGTTGCAAGCTGTTGTCTACACACATCAGCAGCATGCTGACGGACATGTCTGCAGACAACATCTTGCCACATCGCAGTACACTCCTGCTGGTCCTGGATGGTTCATGAGAACATGAGATGGTAGTGCTGAATCATACTGCTAGTAATGATATCATCTTCAACACTACTGTAACTTAGGTTCCTGTGGTGGGCCATGATCCCTGGAAGACATAAATACAAAAATATGTCTGAGCAAGTCATATGGCACATTTAACATTATACAGTACAGATATTACTGAACTGCCATATATAGCAACCTATAACCTAACCGAGAGTGAAACACTGTAACATCCACTTATCACTGCTCACCCCACAACTGCTTGAAAGTGCCTTGCTCACTCTCTATCTAATGAACCATGTTCTGCACAGCAACAAAATAAAATCACTATGTAAGACTATACAAGAGTAACTGGCACACTGTATGCAAAACGATGCACCACCTAGCCACAGCAGATATACATCAAGCTGATGTGTAAAAAAATATATCATCCATCATAATCAGTGTAAGGTCCAGTAAATGTATTACTATTATACCACACAACTTGTTAATGCTAAACCCGTGGACAAAATATGTGCACAATTGGGAATATAGGTCACATACTGATGTAGTACACTATGAATGTTGCTAGATACGCAGTTATATGTATTACCACACATATCAAAGGACATGTTACAGACATACCCACACACACATCAGACATAATTACAGGACACAAAGGTATGACAACCCAGATAAGCTTTCAGTGTGTACTATACAGTACTGTGTGTCAGTACTTACACAACCTTAATCTTGAGAAATGTAATCTATGATGAATAAAGGGACCACACAAAACAGTGGATGCAAGCAATGTGGACATACACCATACGTTGTTGTACAGGCCCAGAGCTTCAATTAGTACTACAGTACACACAAGATTTGCATTCAACATCGGTTGCTGTTGTATCTTTCGGCTTTTCCCGGTTAGGGTTCACCACAGTGGAACTCCGGTCCGCTAATGATTGGCAGTAGATTTTTATGTACCTAGTTGCCAGCTCTGATGCACAACCTTCAACGAAGGTACGCCCATTCATGCATGTCTCCACACAGAAGACGCTTTAGCTGAGAATCGAACAGGACAACATCTTACTGTCAATAGTCATAGATGTAGTGCTTTAGCCTCCAATTACATCCTCGTTAAAACCAAAGGACTTAATCACACTGTATGCAATAGCACTTGTTCTGGCTAGCAACAGAATACACAGCTTTTGCTAGGATCAAAGCAAGGACCCATAATACTATAACATAAACAGTTTCCCACTAAGCTATCCCACAGATACATATCTTTGACGTATTCACAAACATATTGACCATCACAGTCAGTCAACAGTACAGAGAATCTATTGCAACAAGTAGATGTAGGTGTGTATGAGTATATATAAATATATATATATATATATATATATATATATATATATATATATATATATGTATATATACACATCCATTTGTCTACATATACATATATATGAAGGCACATATACATTTCACCTTTCATAGTGAGAATATAAATTATACAAAGGATGTAAGGTGTACAGTAATGTAATAAAATTGCACAGTCTTGGGATAAATGCATTGAAGGTGTTCACAACCCAGGTAGCTTTAGCAGGCCTTACTGGCTTCAACATTAAAAACTGAACAAACCACCCACAATGTTTAACCACCACATGTCATATACCAGCACTGTATGCTGTCTTGTTTGTCACACACTAAAACCTACATACAAATATGCACATACTAACCGTCACCAACATATATATATCTCCCCTCTTCGCAAACAGTTGCAATATGTCCCCTGCTCTATGCACATATACAGTTGTGAATATATATGACACATATATATTTCTCCGTATGTGTGTGGCATACAATCACATGGTCCACACTGTTGTAAGTCCCTGGACCTCACAGCTGAACTGTTGGGCCTTGCTGCAACACAAACAGGTGTCACATATGAACACAGACCAACACTGGGGGGGTATATATGGCAACAGATGCTAGATAAGCATACCAGACTGCTTCAGCAGTTGCTACACTTTAATATGACTATCATGCATGTGTTGTTCTGTAACACCCATGTTTATATAATGTCAGCGCTAATCCCCCCAACAGCCATTGGCCACACTACTGTACAGAACACAGATAACATGGATCAGATCTTTGACATTTAATACTGAGCTACACATTTCACAGGTATGTCCACTGCCCACAGGTACACACAGTATTGTCCATATCAGTAGATAAGCAGAACATCTGTCCATAAAGAAGTACTGCTGCCACATATGAATGTTTCACATTATGTAAACTATTCTTCAATAATATCTACTACATGCCAATAAATACATATGTGTCACATACCTTTCCTTTGTATAATTTGGTAATATTTTTTTTTCCTTTTCTCTGTCTCTCTCTCTCTCTCTCTCTCTCTCTCTGTCTCTCTCTCTCTCTCTCTCTCTCTCTCTCTCTGTCTCTCTCTCTGTCAGTCTCTGCAATAGAGTGATTGAGTTTGTTGGCAGAGATTGCAGCCTGCTTTTGTAGGAATTTGCACATGAGAATGTGATGGCCTCTGCACCAACTAGTGGCCACCATTTGCTAATTGCATGCAGCCTGCTGTGTAGTAATTGCAGTAATCACTGTCATAGCAACCCAGTACTATAAATTGCTGACTCATGTAGGCGTGGCCCTTTCAGCTTTCCAAGATGGAGATCATCCTTGTTTGGTGTAGACATCATTGTTTAAGACAGAAGGTTGGTATAGTTCTTATATCAGTAGCCAGGGGTGTAGCCAGAGATTTACATTTTGTACTCAGACCTAATGTTGCTGCTTTCAGTACCCACTTGTCAGTGTAGAAATGTAGTCACCCCTCAAAATGCTACCCCAAGATACATGGAAAGATGTACTTTCTTTTCAACTGTTACAATTAACTGCCATACAAAGCTAGTTATAGAGATGTATTCCTTTGGCACAAGAATTGTTTGTGAACTGCTATACTGTGAATATTCATTTACTCGGTTCTAAACAGTTTGTGCTTTTTTTAGTGTTGACATTAGCACAAGCTGCTCAGAAAAACTGGACACATTTCAGTACTGTGAGTATGCTTACCGACATCCTTGGTAGGCCCTGCACACACAGGTATATTCTACATTTGGGTATGGTTGCAGAAGTACAGAGAGCGTAAGTAGTATTGTGTGGATTTTATCTTGCTGGACTTACAGGGTTGCTGTGTACATGTTAGTTTATCAAGGCAAGTAGTCTGCCTGCGTAACTCCCAACTGTGGACCTATCCACATGATAACCAGAGAATAGCCTGTTATTTTTTGTCTGTGCACCACACAGGTCTTTTCAGCAATAGAGCAATGGCATTCTTACAGTTGGTTGCTACCAGTACATGGCTACATCCATTTGTATTTCAGTGTTGTATTCCTACACAAGGGTATGCTTCCGAAACTCCTTCCAAAGCTATTTGCACAGTGTGTAACAGCAGAAAGGCTAATATGCCTCTGTGTTTCTGCCTCTGCCAGACCTTTCAACCAATCAGGTACATAATTAAACAGACTCAGGGAAAAGTCAAGAAAAAGTCAGGGACAATCAGGGACACCTTTAAAATATTAGTGCCATTAAGTTGAAACATTGAGAGAATCAGAGCAAAGAATTAATAGACATTTTCTGAAGTAAAAGAAGTGTCTAACTCTTAATTATTGCCATTATTCATTAAGTGTAATTCACCCCTTTTCTGCCCAAAGTCAGTAGTTTTAGGAGGAAATCAGAAGGACAGAGCTAAACTTGGTGCCAAAATCAGAGACATCCCTGAAAATTAGGGACAGTTAGGAGCTATGACCTCTGCCCTAAACAGATATGCCAGTGTTTGTCCTGCTGTGATACTGTATGGGGTTGTAAAGTGATGGTGTAACATTATTTCCTGCTAGAATGGCTGCTTCTCTTATTACAGTCATGTAATGTAATCCCACAACAACTGTTGGTCAACATCCACAGAACAAGTTGTGTGGTATGGTATTCCTAATTTTCCTTTACATTCACTCATTCTGATGCATGATATAATTATTTAAGCACCAACGTGATGTATATCTTCTGTGGCTTAGTGGTACTTCATGTTGTGTAGTGTGTGCAAGGTACGGGGTTTGAGACTTACAGAGGTGTTTTATTTTGCTCCTGATCAGAACAAGGGCCCTCACATACAGAGTGACTAAGGCACTGTTAAGCAGTTGTAAGTGGGTTTGCATGGGTTTGCGCAATGCTGCACATTGCTTAGCCAAGCGCAAACCCGTGCAAACCTGCTCACTACTGCTTAATAGTGCTTACTCCAGCTCACCCCCCCCCACTAATTTCTTTGAAAGAAAAGAAAAATGGGGAGATAGGAAAGTGGTGATAAAGGGGCATAAAGAGGGAAAGACAATATGGAAAATAGCTTGGGATGTGCAGGACGGGTGTAGGGAAGGTCCATAGTTGCCAATTTCTTCAACAGCAACAGCTGTGCATATGCAATAAATTTGGAGGTAGATATGAACCCTTCAACCCCTGAGAGAGGGGTGAGGACAACAAAGTATGTTGTAATGCCAATTAAATAACATTTCATGTGTCCAGTGGACATGTGTGCAAAATGGGCAGCTATGTATGGGGCGTAATTTTTTTTTTTGGGAGCAGATTGACCTTTTTTTTTTCAGGTGAGAGTGGAATGTGGGGTAGGGGAAGTAGGTATATTTGGGGAGGTAGATTGGGGGGGTAAACAGACAAGACAAACAAGATGCATACAGGGGCGGTATATGACACATGTGGTGGGTGAACACCTTTGACGGGGAGGGATGTTTGGAAATTGCAAGCCCATGAGCCCCCAGATGGAAACAGTGGGACTGAGGCCCTCCCCCCATGAGCAGTCACCACTGCACCTTTACGGCCTAGAGGGTGGCTGTGCTGTGGGCAGTCTGACCCGGGAGATGCCCCACTCGGGCCTCAAGCTGGCATAGAAGTTTTGCAACAGAATGTTCAATCTCTCTACACACCACAGCCAGGACTGTTCAAAGGGTGATAGGTGCCCCTCCGCCCACGCTTGCATGGGGGGGGCCGAGCCCCATCCCCTGCAGCGCTTCCATGGCCAACGGAGGAGGAGGTCCCAGGCTGGGCACCTGAACTGCTGGTGCCAGGTGCCATGGCCGGCTGAGGTGGGACAGGTGGGTCCGCTGGGACTGATCTTCCCATACGAACTATGTTTTGGAGAGCTTAAAAAAGATATGGGTTAGTAACAGTCAACAGCATTCCCAATTAGTTATAACAGCATGCAGAATTATTCCCATTAAACCAACACACCAGATTTTCAACAGTTGAAAAGCAAGCATAACACATGCATATATAGAACATTAGTGGACATTACAACAGCATGCAGGTTGAATTGATGGCAACAGGCCACCAATATTGTGGTATTTTAACAGGGCACATGCATAGAAATAAATGCAAATATTTATAAACCAATAGGACATATGTCCCAACAAATGTTTTGAGATTAGACATACTGATTGAGGTGTGGAATTGCATTTTTTATGCACATACAGTAGGGTGGGAAAAGATAGCTCAATTAACAACTTATATATCCTTCTAGTTTTAACTACATTCCTATTAACTGCAGTTATATGTCCCTTACATGTATTATTACACTACCCAATGTCCTTATATTGTGCAAATGGATTTTGCTAGATCATTATATACATGAGCTGTATCTTACATACAAACTGTCCAAGTTGCAGATGTTACTGCAACATATTTTGAGAGTTGCTCACACACACTTCTGCTAAGATGGTACACTGACAGATCTACTTTCATATAATTATCTAGATATGTTCAGTTGAAAGTATCAGTTATATGTTAACAGCTCCCTACATTTCTGGCAGCACAGTGACATTTCTGGGGAACACAATACCAAGCTACTCATGTGCCAGATTAACCTGTACATGCTGGCCATGAACCAACAGTTGAGGGCTGTACATATGCATACAAGATACTGGCACTCCCTTCATCCACGTTATATGGGCCTACCCAAGTGTGGGTTGACCCTGCTTAATACAACACTACTATTTGTAGAATACAACAGTACAACATATCAAAGAAAATGGCACAGACGCACTCCATGAATCATACATTTATTAAAGGATTATTACACGTTTATTTATTGGGTTAAAAGACTTTTTGAAGGCTCTCTCATATATTTTATATAACAGTACATGCAGAATAATTACTAACCTGCCTCATGACGCAGCCTATGCAGCCTATCTTCATGGGCTTGCTGGTTCATAGCCCGGACACCTGCAGCTGTGAAGTAAATGCAGTGATTTTGAGACATACCTATCCATATTATAGACAAGCATAGCAATTCTTAACTACTTAATACAATGGCTACTTACTCAGTACTGGGGCATTAGGCATCATATGGGATTCCTGGATCCACTGGTCCAGTTGATCCTCCCTATGTCGCTTCAGGTCAGAATAATGGTGCCTGACCTGCTCACCAGTCCGAGGAACACCAGTGACACTGGTGAGATCACGGGCAAGACTGTTCCAGGCCTTCATTTTATATTGGGTACCCTGGTACTGGCCCCGTAGGAGTCTTTCCTCATGATTGTGGACAAGGAGCCAAACTATTACTTTGGACTCCTGGATGCCCCAACGTTGCACTCTAAATCGAGTGCCTTCTCCAACACCAGCCATGCTGACTGCAGAAGGAAGCTACAACCAGTTATAGCAAGTATTCCCACCTGTGGAGCTTAAATATGCCTAATTTCCCAAACTTATTTGTGATTGGCCAGTTTTGGAAAAACTCAGCTTTAGGCACGCCTGCTTAGCTGATGTTGGCAATGTTTAAAATTCCTTTGATATATATGTGTCTGTTGAAAGAGCATGTTTGTGAAATGCTGTCATGGCTTAGTGGTTAAGTACTGTGACTACAATGCACAGTATACTGAGTTCGAGCCCTGTCACTGCTTTTTATTTTCCTGCTGGCCAGACCTGACTGGTTAAGGTACAGTAAAAAGGAGGTGTGAGAGTGTTTAACCGACTTTGCCCAACTTTTCCTGACTTTGCTCAACGTTGCTCGATGTTGCTCGACGTTGCCCGATGTTGCCAGACGTTGCACTGGTTAGCTCGGTGTGCAGCTATGCACAAATACATTATGGTTGCACTGGTTAGCGCAGTGCGTATCTGCTCGCAATTGTATTTAAATATGCTCAATAATGGTAAAATGTGCTTAGCAGTGCTTTATATTGCTTAAAATAGAGTACTTATGCCTCAGAATGCATAACCATTTCACCTTCATATATATATAATTTGTTCACTACTACATTTAACATTTCAATGCTTTTTACAAAATGTATACATAAAAAATGTCAGGAAATATTTTTATATACAGATTTCCCGCAGAAAATGGAACGTGCAGTAGTGGGACTCGAACCAGGAATGCCTCCTCTTTGTGCAAGGGCTCTAACCACTACGCTTTCGCTATTTTGAATATCCTAAGCTTCCAGTGATTTTTGGTATACCGAAGATCCATAAGGATCTGAACAACACCCCCGCCCCATCCAATTGTTGATTCTGGTTGATCTAAAACAAGCTATATTGCAAAAGTCCTTGATAACAAGTTAAAAAATTGTGTTTCACAGATTCCTTACCTTTGTAAGGATTCATAACATTTTTTGTCAATGTGTAACAGTTTAAAATATATACGTGATGAAATTTTCATTACTATAGATGTGAAAGATTTGTTCAATTGCATACCCCATCAGATTGGTATGGAATGGTTTGGTGAATTTTTACATGAAGTTATGAAACTTAACCAAGATGTTATTAACACTTATTGCAAGTTGATGGATATAGTGTTAAGATACAACTTCATCCAGTTTGAAGGACAATACTTTCACCAGAACCAGGGAGTAGCCATGGGCTCTGCCTGTGGACCACTGTATGCCAATATCATCATGGCCTGGTGGGAAAGATGTTTTCTTTTTACTAGCAGATTTTACACCTATATCTCTATGTATGCCATTTTTGGATGATTTATTTATTTGCTGGAAGGGACCACCAGAGGAAATAAGTTCATTCATAGAATATATTAATCAGATGACTGGCTTTTTGAAATTCACTTACATAGTGGGTACAAATTGTATAGCATATTTGGATGTTGAATTATCTAAGACGGAAGGTGGGGAATTAATTCCAGAATATATAGAAAGCCCACATTTGCTAACTGTTATTTACACTACAGTAGTAGTCATCCACCACATGTTAAACATGGAATCATTAAGGGGCATCTTGTAAGAGCAGCCCAAATGGTTTCTGAATTTAATGCTTTTTTGAGTAAATGTGATGTAATGGGGAAGACATTTTTGGATGGGGGTATCCCTTACCATTGATTCATAGTATAAGGGACGAAGTTATAAAGAAGAGAAATAATGGATTTTATGTACCCTTAATACATGGGTCAAGTTTAATATCATCCCCCCCCCATTCAACCTGTCACACAGGTAGAATAATCACATAAGTTTATGACCAGTAATAGTCCAGCAATATATGAATCTAGCTATGTCAGAGAAAGGAGTTTAACTTTTACCAGTGATACTTCCTTTTGTCCCATTGTTGCTACATTTTGTGAAGATAACTATATTGTCACTGACATTTTAAACAAAAATTGGAGTATTATAAAAAGGGACGTAGATATGCTGGACATCTTTGGACCAACCCCTAAGGTAGTATTTCGAAGGGGTAGTAAAATAAAAAATATTTTGCAAAGGCAGTGACACTGACTTGTCATATGGCACCATGTGGTAGGTGCAATCAATACCAACATATTTTTGTTGGGTCCAGCATCAGGGTATTGGATAAGACTATAAAAATAAAGGGCAAATACAGTTGTTATTCTCAGGCAGTGGTTTATATTGCCCTATGCACACAATGTAATGGATACTATGTGGGCAAAACACAATGTAAATTGTCACATTGAATTTATGAGCATTTTTATGAAATTGCACAACATAAGGAAACCAGTACCTTATATAGACACTTAAAGGTATTTCCCCAACATACTTTCAAATTTCCAGTATTACAACAGATACAAAGTGAAGCTCATGGGGGACCATGGATGTTACATTTAGAAGAGAAAGAGGTATGGTGGCAGATTTATTTGAATGTTAGTTGTCTACCAGGATTAAATGACGTGTCTGTTTTTAGTTTGCTTAAATTAAAAGTATATGACAGGTAGAATTGCATTCTGTATTACTAGAAACATGGTGTAATGCATACATTCAAATGGTAGATGGATGTTATGCAGCATTAATAATGATGTGAATGTCTCTTTAGGGAACATATATTTTTAAACTTGTAGTTCCTGGAATTTTTAAATGAATCATGTGGTGGTGTTTACTTGATGTCATTGACTGCTGGTAGTTATGACTGCTATAAATGGTTGGGTATGTTTGTTAAATGGTGTCTGAAGAAGTCTGGTGATTTTAAACCTGACAAAAGCACTTACCACTAAATGGTATTTTACTGGATTTAGCACCTGTGGTTCTCTTCCTTTGCTGCTATTTTGCTCCTATGCTGTGTTGAAGTTATATGCTGAAAGTAATGAAGATTACTTGGAGCAATACATAGTCTGTCCACATAGAACAGTACAAGGAAAAATGTGACATGAGACAACTATCATCATTTTTTCACATTACAGGTGGCACAACACATTGTGTTGGGTTGGTTAAACAGAAAGAAAGGCACAGGCCACACTTAGTGGTTAGTCTGGATGACACTCTTTGTTGATATGTTGACACCATGAGTTACTGCAAGGGGTGTGACTCTCTGCATGTCATGGAATATTCCAGAGTGTCACTCATTCTGCCACTGTGCATCTTGCATGATGTTTTATGTGATATACCCTGGGGTGTTCATTGAGGTATCTCGAATGGGGTTCTGTGAGATGTTTTAAATGTTCTATTGATTATACAGTGCAGATTTGTCTCACCATCTAGAAATCCTCCAACTCATTATGTTTCAGCTCAGTTAATGAAAATAAAACATTCTATTATGATATGCTGTGTGGTGTCCCATAATCAGAACTAGCTGTTTCTGTGAGAAAATAATATAAAGCCACAGATTTATTAACATTGCCCGTGAAGGGATTGTGACCACAGATGCATGCAGTGTGCCTTGGCTTCTTTTAGTATTTGCAAATAAATGTATGTACTACATCTGTCTGTGAAAATACCAGTCTGTATCTCCTCTGACATTTCTGGAGCATGTGTTTGCAATTAGTGGGCAGTAAATGCTGCTATATGGACCATGAGATGCATAATGTAGTATACAGTCTTATGATGGTGTTGCACTGTACCTTTGTGAATGATATGCATTACAGAGATCAATTAATGCATGGCATGCAAGAGTACCAGAAAGAGTGACATAAAGTTTAATTAACCCTCAAATTATTTTTCAAGACATTATGAAAGCTAGGTAAACTTGAGAAAACACTTTGTCATATAAGACAGGTTTACTTTGACTAAGGTAACCAAGTACGCAATAGCTATTTACTTTCTTTTTTTTTTTTGTGAGCTAGAAAATGACAGTCAGCATGAGATAAAATTTCCAGGGTAAAGAAAACAAGAAAAATTGCATAGATATTTCTTCTGTAGCATGTTCAATTTATCTTATAGCTCTGTATCAGAAAATGAAACCTCGACTTATGAGATGGGTCTACAAGAACCATCCGTGCCATTTAAATTTCCACCAGATTCTTCTAATCTTTGAATACGAGCCATAAATTTGGATTATTGTAGGATGCTCTTTATAAAACATATCCAAATTTGGAATGCTTTTCAGTTCTTCTTCTTCTTCTTCTTTCAGCTGCTCCTATTTGGGGTCACCACGGTGGATCATCTGTTTCCATTTCTTCCTGTCCTCTGCATCTTGCTCTGTCACACCAACCACCTGCATGTCCTCTCTCACCACATCCACAAACCTTATCTTAGGCCTTCCTCTTTTCCTGTTACCTGGCAGGTTCATCCTTATGCATCTTTTTCCCAATATACTTTGCATCCCTCCTTGGCACATGTCCAAACCAATGTAATCTTGCCTCTCTGGCTTTGTCTCCAAACCTTCCAATCTGGACTGACCCTCTAATATACTTATTCCTAATCCTGTCCACCCTCGTCACACCCAGTGCAAATCTTAACATCTTTAATTCTGCAAGAAACGAGGAGATATAACTGGATAATGCCCAACCAAAACCACAAGCAGTCACGAAGATCAAGTATTCTTTCCTTTTTAACACACTTTCTTTATTTGTGTTTTCGGAAACGGCTATGCGTTTCCTTCCTCAGAAAAAACAGACAAACATCACACTGACAGTGTTCAGCCCTTACTTTTAAAACTAAAAAGCATCATGTGATGCTAATAAAAAGCATTTCAATTCAATTATTAATTAAAGGTTCCCGACCAAGTATAAATGTAAATTTTTGCTAAGCAAAAAATACGCAAAAATAATTGCACAATATTCCATATGCCATGCATCGCTAATAATGTTAGACTAAATACAATTCATTATTAAACAATAAAAAATAAAAACAGATTTTAAACATTGTATGTACTAATTTAAAATTAAACACATAGCCGTTTCCGAAAACACAAATAAAGAAAGTGTGTTAAAAAGGAAAGAATACTTGATCTTCGTGACTGCTTGTGGTTTTGGTTGGGCATTATCCAGTTATATCTCCTCGTTTCTTGTATTTTTAATGGTTTGTGAAGCTTTTGTGTACGATCTTTAATTCTGCCACTTCCAGCTCTGACTCCTGCTTTTTTGTCAATGCCACTGTCTCCAACCCATATAACATAGCTGGTCTCACTACCCTCTTGTTGACCTTCCCTTTCACTCTTACTGGTGCTCGTCTGTCACAAATCACTCCTGAAACTCTTCTCCACCCACTCCACCCTGCCTGTACCCTCTTCTTCACCTCTCTTCCACACTGACTATTACTCTGAACTGTTGATCACAAGTATTTAACCTCATCCACCTTCGCCACCTCTACTCCCTGCATCCTCACCATTCCTCTATTCTCCCTCTCATTCACACACATATATTCTGTCTTAGTCCTGCTGACCTTCATTCCTCTTCTCTCTAGAGCATATCTCCACCTCTCCAGGGTCTCCTCCACCTGTTCCCTACTCTCCTACAGATCACAATGTCATCTGCAAACATCATAGTCCACGGGGACTCCTGTCTGATCTCGTCTGTCAACCTGTCCATCACCATTGCAAATAAGAAAGGGCTCAGAGCTGATCCTTGATGTAATCCCTCCTCCACCTTAAACGCATCCATCACTCCCACCGCAGACCTCACCACTGTCACACTACCCTCATACATATCCTGTACCACTCTTACATACTCCTCTGACACTCCCGACATCCTCATGCAATACCACAACTCCTCTCTAGGCACCCTGTCATATGTTTTTGCTAAGAAAAGCTTTTCAGTTAAAAATGGTAATTCTCACTAGTAAAGATAAATCCAGTGAGTTTTATTTATTTTCCCTCTTCTGCATTTAAACTAAGTAAATGAGTGGTATAAGAGTGCCTCAACGTATTTATGGTATGATCCCAGTTATTCTCACTAGTGATAATATGTAATTATTGTCCATGGGATAGGTAAGGCCAATCTAACTCCAAATGGGATAGGTTAATTGAAGTGCCAAAAGAGAAAATGACTAGGCTTAAAATGGCCCAAAAATGCAGCTAGCCTTGTACTTACTTATGAACTTATGGATCTATTAATATCAATGGCATTTAAGAGGAAAGATGAATACTAACAGCAAAAAAAAAAAATCTGTAGTAGAAAGTCTGTACTTTTTTTAAATTTCAGTTAGTCCAGTTAGTCAATGGTCAACATAAGCACCTTAGTCTTATTAGTGTCATTTTTTTTCAAGTTCTGAAGATTATTCCAGCAAATCTTCTGTGTCTTATTTTTTTGTCTTCAAGGGAAAATGACCTACTACCAGCAAGCACAATTTCATACAATTGAAAGACCAACAGTATTAAAAATTAGACATTTATTTATCTATTTATTGATATTTGCTTTCCAAGATGGTCTGACTAGGCCAAAAGATTATTTTTAGTGGAGGCCCTGACAGAAAAGTCCCATGATATAGAATAAAATATTACAACTTTTTTTGCCGCAAATATAACCTTTATTGCAAGTTACATACAACATTTTGCACATCCAATGCTCTTTTTTCATTAACACTTTCTCCACACTTCCGAGTTACATTCTACTTACAATACTGCAATTAAGTTTATCATCACTACATAAACCATAAACCTAGAGGCAATATATTTTCTTTGCTTTAATCATGGCACTAAAACTTATCTTACTCTTCCTTTAACCAGACAATTCTACTTGCTGGTTGGTGGTTAATGTAAGGGGCTGGGGTTTGGTATAATGGTTAAGGTCTTTATCTCACAGTTACAAGGTACAGGGTTTGATTCTCACCTTTAAAAGAGAAATTAGCTAGGCTTAAATTGTCCACAAGGACAGCTAACCTAGCACTTACCTATGCACCTATAATAACTTCAACTATTTACAACTAAAATAAAAAACAACAAAGATTAAATGAGATTATGACCCCCCCCCCCCGCCAAAAAAACCCACATCCAATCAGGGGCCTATACTGAGTCTATGCTTTCATACTTCTTATTCTCATTTATCTTTTCTTCCCTTTACCTGTCCTTTCCCATTCTCATTCATGTCATGTATACCTAATACCTCATACTGCAGCTGACATCCTTCCCAATCTTTTTCACGTTGTCATCTTTGCTACTACCGTTATTTCCCTCCTTTGCTTCCTTAGACTTACGTTTGCCAATATCTACTCTTCCCCTTCTCATGGTTTTTAAACTTTTACTACTTCCTCCACCTTTGGTCTGTCCTCTTCTTTCCATTTTTTCATTACTGCCTTGCAGTCATAAGCCTTCCATCTTCTTTCTGCAGACCAGCTGGTACACCTTCTTCATAGCATAACATAAACAATATTGCTTGATATCCGGTTCTCATTCAGCCATAACTCCCTCAACCTATTATTCATCTCTTCCTAAATGCCTCAGGCTTCTCACATTCCCTCAAAAATATGTGTCCATATTCTTCTGTTTTCATTATATTTCCAACATCCCTCTGCCACTCCCCCTAAACATCCTTGTCAGTCATGCTGGGGTATAAAATATCTATGGAGTCACTTCAATGTTAATATGTTTAAATTTTCTAAGCTCTGATCTCTCCTTGGGAATTTTCAAATTTCTCCCTTACTCAAATCCTATATATTTCACCCGACCACTTCCTTTTTTGTTATTTATGTTTCTTATTGCTCCCTACCAAACATTCATTTGCCACTCTCAAAAGTCTTTTGGTAACTTCCCCATTGAATCTCATATCCTCTATTCTGAGATAATGTATCATCTAAAAAATATTCCAATTTTATTATCTTCCAGCTTTTTAATATTTTCCCTACTAAGATCAGCAACCAGCCTTTTATGTCCTTCTGTGTCCTCTTCTGTCTCCACGTTATCCCTTCATTCTCCTTCTCCCTCATTCACCCCCAATGGTTAGAATATATTACTTCTAACCACTATACTCTTCTCTCTTCCACAGATTTTTGGAAAAGGATTTGTATCTCTCTTGACCAATACAGCTCTAGATTGTGTTTTGTAGTTTCTAACAAAAATGAACAGACTCATCTGTATTCATATTGTCCTTTTCCTTCAAGTATATGATATCTTTCCAACCTGTTTGACTTTTTTCAACAAATTTTCACCTGGGAATCCCTAGAAGGCCAGTTTTGGATAAATAAAAACTGCAGCATAATGAAAAATTTTAAGAGTAAAACCATTTGATCTAAGTTCAGTTTAAACCTTCTCCATTTACCCAAGTAGGCCCTTCTCTACAGTTTTATTATAAGCAGTTCTTATAATTCTTATCCAGATTTCCAAATATGAATTGCTTCTACTTCAAATCTGTTATCCATCCTTTCTTGTTCTTGATCTGCTCTCACATTCATGTGCACAATCTGTGTCTTTTGTTGGTTTTCATTGTACCCTAATGTCTTCCTAAATACCTACAATATCTGCCATATCCTCTCATTTTCTTGCTCTGAGTTCACCATTATTAAAAATATATTATCCAGACATAACGTTAGCTTTTTGTCTTTCTCTCCCCACTTTAATACTCTAAGCCTGTCATTTCAGATACTCTCTGCTAAAGGTTCTAAATAGATTGTGAATAACAGCAGAGAGAGAGAGAGAGAGAGAGAGAGAGAGGATAACTCTGTATAATCCCACTCTGTATTTTTATTCTCTCTGAAACTGCTGCCCTTATTTTAACCTTAACTGTAGTCTCCTTGTAGATATTCCAAAGCATACTTCTCCAACTTTCTGGAAACTCGCACATCTCAAATAGTCTAAATAGATACTTCCATACTTCCATTTAACCCTGTCAATTCCTTTTCAACATCCAAAAACACCGCTGTTACCCCCCCCCTTCCCACTGGCCATCCTCTACTAGCAATAGGGTTCAAATCAAGCTGTCAATAGTTCTTCAAGCTCTACCAAAGCCTTTTTGATCAAAATGTATGATTTTAAGCACAATTCATCCATGTCTGGTTGCTTGAACCTGCATATAACAATTGTAATATTGATTTAGTATAGATAGCAGTCTATATGAAGTCAGGTTGTTTGGATCTTTTTCTTCCTTCTGAATCAATACAATCATGAACCTGGTATTGGTTACCCTGCCAAAATATTAATAAACAATTTAGTCCATCTCTTTCCCATTTCCATTTGAAAAAAAACTATAAAATTCTAATGGTGTGCCCAACTATTTTCCACATGACCTTTCTATTCCACACCTCCAACAGCTTTTCTGTTGTTATCTGGTCCATCAGTTTAGTGCTATCCTCCTGACTGATCTTCATCCCTTTTTCTATCTCCTATAACCTAATTTCATTTTCTAACTTTTTCTATTTCCCTTCTTTCAGTGAATAAAATACCTGATATAATCTTTGAATCTTTGCAAAATGTCCCTTAATCTCACACCCATCCTCTTTTCTTTCTCCCAAAACGTGGTGCACTGCTCTTTCAACTTGCTGTTGCCTCAGTCTTCTTATTAATATTTTTACTACTTTCTGTGATTCCTTTGAAAACATTTTTCCACTGCAATTCCTTTCTACTATGTTTCCATCCTGTTTTTTAATTATTTGTCAAATCTCTCTTCTCTCCCACTCTTTACTATTGTGCTTTTTTATGTTACTTTGGATATTCTCCAGCTTATCTTAAAATCTATTTTCTACTCGTAACCAGGCCCTTCTCCTCTTTTCTTCTGTCTTTTTTCATTACTACTTGACTCTTATCTTTTATTCTCCCATGAATTTCCATTTTCCTCCTCCCCCTCTTCAAATATCTTTTCAAGTATTTTTTCTTTTCATTCTCTTTCTTTCAAACTCTCCATTTAAAATGCTTTAACTCTCCATTGCCTAACCAGACCTTCACTTATCTCCTCTTTTAACAGCACTGACATTAGAGCATAATCTGAGAGATGCATTGGTCTACACTCATTTACTTCCTAAGAAACTGTCTTTCCTGCATGATAAAAGCTTTGTCTATTCTTGAGCAAGAGTTATATCTCCCTGAGTAACATATATACATGTGTTCTAGCCTTAGGATCCCTTCTGTCTTCCATGTATCCACCAGTCCTTGACAAAGCTTCCCATAGATTTGCCTTCTTTTCTTCCGTATTTGCTCTTCTTCCTCTTCTTGGACCATTTTCTGCTTCTTCTCTTCCTATTGCATTACTTCACTCACACCCAGCACCAACAAGACACCTTCCTGAAACATTACTAACTCTACTAATATCTTTCTTAACTTCCTTATCATAATCCCAATTGCAATACATACTGTCACCAGGGTGTACTTTATGCTCCCTGCACTACCTTTAATGGCCACATGTCTACCCTCTTTATCTTCTATTCTCTTCTCTATCTGAAAAGGTCAGCTCTTTTTTAACAATAGTACTACTCTTCTTTGTCTTCTATTCTGCTATGAAAAGCTTGCAGCTACTCTATAACTTCCACCTGTAATTTTTCTCTGCTCTTCTATGATTAGCTGTGTTTCCTGTAGGACTATAATCTTTGTGTTGCTCCTTCTTTCATATGCTGAAGTTCTTTCTTTTAAAGACCTGTTCATTAGACGATTAAAATACCATGAATGAATTTGGATGCTTATATTGCCTCCTCTAATTAACCTGTTACTCTTTTGCTTTTCCTCCTCTTATCTTTCCTCAATTCCGCTTTTGTTTTGTTTTTTTTTTTACCTCAGTAAAGGTAATCATTTGGTTTCTACCTCTGATTCATTGCAGGGCAGTATTCACTTTGAATGTAAAGTGAAAAACATGTCAGAGCTTCTAAATCAGCAACCATTTCTTCATGTTAACATTTCATAAACAGAGACAGGAAAGTATGTAACTCATTCGCATCTCAAGGAACAGTAAACAGATAAAAGAAAATAAATTAAATCAGTCCTGATTTTTAACTTTACTTGTTATACATATCAACAGCAAGCCTTATATCAGACACTCCCATTCAGTAATTAAAGCTTGCAATGACCACATAGTCCACACTGTCTGACAAACAGTATTAGTTCATCATCACAGTCCTTATATGCCCCTTTGCAGATTATGTATCCTTGCTTCTCAAATTATAGCCAACTCTTCCCTCAGTCTCTTCTGTTTTCTAAAGAGTGAAAAGCATTCTGCTTCTCTGCCTGATGATGATTCTCTGTCTCCTGACCCTTCCTCCATGACAGTAGAACCACTCATCTGCCAAGGGCTTTCTATATCACTTCTGCAGTTTCCGAACCTCAAAGCCAGGTTGGTACTTCCTCAGGATTATTAAGATAATCAACATTAGTTGTGTTCTATTACTTTAAAGTGAACTTCCTTCATAATTTTCCCAAATTAGTTTCATCCTGGCTCCCTTTTTATATCCCTGCATATGAGTGACATTATCTCTACTTTTAAAGTCCCACCTTTTCTCTTATTTGCTAGAAAAACAAAACACCTAAAAGAGATAAAAAAAGTCCTCAATAATCTCAGATAAAACATTCTCTGCCTTATCTTCTCACTGCAAAGTTGGATAACCTTGTTAAAACACTGTCTTCCTATGCATCTCATAAGAATAAGCCTGATTTGGAAACACATAAGTATCTCCCACCATTAGCTTCTTCTTCAGCATCCATAATTGGACAAGCAACTGCTCTTTGAGTAAAAATGTGGGCAACAGGACCATAATTGGTTTAGGAGGCATTGTGGCATCCCTCTTAGGTCTCCATACTCTTCTACTCATCTTTTCTATTCGTAACTAGCTTGGGTCCATCTTAGTCCACTCCACTGACAATTTATGCACTGCAGCGTTACACTTCTATTTTTCAAATCTTACCAGTACCCCAACTGGTTTGATATTTTTGCACGAGGCTCTGCCCTTCATATCTGCACATATAATTTCTAAACAGTCCGGTCTTGCCTCTGTTGCATCCAGATGTGCCTTCAAATTCTTGTGCTTCAATTAGCTCCAGTATAACAATAAATTGGTCATTTAATCCTTAGTGCACTTCCTCTAGTCTTTTTTTCATGTTGTAGGAGATTTTCCCACAGTGTGATTTTTACTTCTTTGATCTCTTACCAGTGGCTAAGCAATGATACCTCGTGTTATTGTGTTCTTCCAGACTCAGGTCTTACTCTTCTCTTTTAATTTTGATTTCCTCTTTTTCTGGCCCATTTAATCCAAAAAATTCATTTTGTATGAAAGCATTATCTTCCTTCATTCAAGCATTTTCTTCTCCCAGATTGTGGTGCTATGGTGAACATGTATGATCAGGGAGCTACCATACCAGAAGTCTTACTGTTGTTAATTTTATAAGTTATAATTTAGCCATAATTGAAAAAAAAAATGAGTCCACTGATTGGGTTACATGCGTCAGTACAAGCACAAGACTGTTTGCATATCACATGAATTTTAAGCTTATGTCTTTTGTAGTACTAGGACAAATATGCATGTTGCTTAAAGCTGCTACCAACACTGAGTTTAAGTCCAGTTTAAATAAAATGGTGGAGTGAGGGCAATCCTCACCTACCCATACCCTGAACCCTGGTAGGAAAATCGTGTCCTTTAACACAAACAAATTATAAAGTCTGATGAAATAATGTCCTGACAACATTAAACATTATATAGGTTTTCATAAATTTGAGAATGCAGGGAAGCTTTCTATATATACAGTATCAAAAGACTTACATGCATCAACCTAACAGAAAGCCACATCCATATTAATATAGCATTCACTGAAGCTATGGGTGTGGGGCTGGGCATTTCTGTCTACCCACAGTGAATCTACAATACTCATATGTCTGTGCAGCTGAATTTTACATCAGCCATTTGAGTCCAACCAAATGACACACAAAAATACCTCACTGTTTGATAACCTGAACCCATATTTTCTATCCAAGACACAGACATTCTCCCAGCCAGCTATAGCATACTGAATAATGACAGAACCAACAAAAAAGGTGGAGGTGCAGGATTAATTTACCCTCACACTTATACAGTACTACCTATCTCCAAAACAATCTCCACCTTTAGCAATGCTGAGACTCTCCTTGCAACACTAAAAATGAATAATACAAAACAACTCTGCATAGCAGGAGTGTATATACCCCCAGGGCAAAACATAGATATATTGGAAGATTTTCTATCCTGGATGTCCAAGAACATCTGTAATGAAAAATTCATCATATGAGATGTCAATATCAGTTGGCTGAACCTATCCTCTGACACACCAACAAATAGCATCAATCTCTATAGTTATACCCAACTTGTCACCTCTCCCATTAGAAAACAAAACAACAATAATTTAAGCACTGCTCTTGCATAGATCCAAGTCTCTGACCCCCACAAGTACTCTAATGCCAACACACTTCCCAATACATTGTGACCACCTACCCGCATATATTTATAGAGGCTTTCCCCAAAATCCAAAAACCTATGTCTACAAAACATCCAGAAACATTAAAAACTTTAGCCAAAATCTATTTAATAACATAGTAAAGTAATTCAGTTGGCCCATACTTAAAACTCTACCTCTAGATGATGCTGTAAACTATTTTAATAAGCTCTTTCTAGATAACTCAGCAACTTACCACCAACTAGAACAAAAAGAATAAAGACTAATCATGCTCCCTGGCTAACCAAATCCACCAAACAAATGCTACAAATTTCAGACAGAGCATGGAGGAATTGGCTGAAAAAACTGACACAAATCTCCAAAACTTCAGGCAGTTATGTAGCAAAGCAAATAAATCAGCCATTGACGATAAGAAAGCTTACTTTTCACAGCGACTAACCAACCATAAAAACAACCCAAAAACCTTTTTGGAAAACCATCACATCATTTCTTACCCCTGGTTCAACACAAACACCCCCCATACACAGACAAGGCTCCAACTGAAGTGGCCAATATGTTTAATATCCATTTCACTGATAGCATAGCTAAACTAATTACAAGCCATGACTCAATTACAAACTCAACCTATGTTCAAACTACAAATAACTACAATAACACCTCTTCCCCATCAGCAAAAGCCCTCAACTCTTCAAACCCAAACACCCCCTTTCTGCCTGAAACCAGTATCTACTACATTAATTCATAAATTACTCCTCAAACTGAAACCCTCTTCATCATCCTCTGATAATCTGCCACCAGAATACGTAAAGCTTGCTGCTGACTCAATAGCTTGTCCAGTAAGTATACCCATCAATCCATCTATTACAGAATTGTATGCCCCCACCCCCTGGAAAACATCTATAGTAACTTCCTTTGCACAAAGGAGGTAAAGCCAATAAACTAACAAACTGTAGACCTATTTCCATCCTTTTTCCTCTATCCAAACTACTTGAAAAGTGTATATACATACAAATGCTGAGCCACCTTACACATAATAATCTCCTTAAACCCATCCAACATGGCTTTAGGTCAGCACACAGTACAACAACTGTGCACTTATCTCTTTTGCAGACATACTCAACAAAGCTAGGGACTCCAATTTATATAACTCTGTAGTACTATTAGATTTCTCAAAGGCAATTGACACAGTCTTTCATGGCAAACTACTTCGGCAACTATCATCAGTAGGTTGCTCTAAACCCACCAAACAATGATTTAACAGCTACTTATCCAATAGAGAACAATGTGTTAAGTAGGAAGGTTGGCTATCTCAATACGAAGCTAGCAAAACTGGAGTCCCACAGGCATCTATTCTTGGACCCTTCCTTTTTACCATATTCATCAATAATCTACACACTGCCTGCCGTCACAGTACATTAATCCAATATGCGGACAATTCCACCATTATTACTTCCTCTCATAACATATCAGACCTGTTGCAACAGACCCAGGATGCCTTTACCTCAATAGAATCATGGCTAAACAATGCACAATTACTACTTAACCCCAACTAAAATAAACTTGTACTCTTCAACCCTAAACAAGACACATCTGATTTTAAAATATATTTCCTAAACAAAACTAAGATTGAAATAGTAACAAGTGCAAATTACTGGGTATCACCATAGACAATAAACTCTCATTTGACAACACATACATAACACTATTAAAAAAAATCATCTTAAACTTGGAACACTTTATAAGTACAAACACTTCATGGACCCAAACACCAAAAGGACACTAGCAAATACCTAATGCTCCCCTCTTTACTCTACAGAGCACCTATTTTTACTCATTCACACACAATACACAAAACCAAACTGCAGTCTTATTACAAAATTTCTAAATTTGCTACAGGCTCATCCAACTGCACACACCATTGCGATGTTCTCAAACAGATAAACTGGCTAGAATTCCCCCACTCTCTTGACTAGAATTCACAATTGCACAGAAACTAATATATATACCTGACAGCTATCCTGCCTTACAATCTATTATGCATACTCACACCCCCAGTAGAAATCTACACGCTGCTGAAAAACAGCTCTTTGTCATTCACAAACCCAAGAAAAGACCAGGCCAATATCTCTACTAGCTAAACTATCGAACAGTCTACCAAGCAATATCAGCAGTATAGAAAACAGAAATAAGTTCAAAATTGAACTAAAAAAATAGTTCTCTAAATCATGGATTTGTACATGCCCTAAAACCAGTAACTAACCTCCAAATTCTTTTTTCATGTGTTTCCTCCTTCCATCTTTCTCTCTACACTCGCAACATCCTACTACCCATTTCATCTCTTAACACCCCCCTATAGCGATCCCCTTTTTCACATCCCTCTGCCACTACCCCCCCATTTTATTCCCAAAATAACATACCACTTTATTTACCTATGTTCTGCTACTTTCACTTTCATCTCCACAACTTATAAATATACTGTGTTCATTATATTGCCCTTTTTCCATCCTGGTAATGAAATCCTCATAAAAATATCCATAATGGGCATCCACTCTCTACTTTGTATCATATGCTTATAATTCCTGTAGTATATAACATTTAATATTTTATTATTATTGTAATTTTGATGTACAATGTAAACTGATGTAATATGTTTTCATTTGTTATCATATGTCTGTCATTTTGATGTAAAAGGTAAACTGATGTAATATGTTTTCATTATTGGGAGCAGTGCTGGAGCTTTTCTCCCTGGGCCTCCACTGAAGATGGGTCTCTGACCCAGTCAGACTTTCCTGGTCACCAAATGTCAAGAAATTAATAGATAGATAACTATTATGGTCCCCACCCTCCCTTGGCTATGAGCACTTTGAAAAATCAAAACCTGATCTCTGTCCTTCTTTTTATCACTAAAGTTATTGCAAGCTTATTGTACAAATAGCTTATGTGCACATGCATTCTTATTTAACTTTTCATAACCAAACTGATCTTTGTCAATCTAGTTTAAGATCAAGGCAGCATTGACACCACCCTAATAATAGTTGGTAATGATAAGGTCCGCGGTGATGGTGCTGCGGTAGCGTTGTCTCCTCACAGTAAGACGCTGTCCGGTTCGAGTCACAGCTAGAGCATTTTCTGCGTGGAGACATGCGTGAATGGGCGTACCTTTGTTGAAGGTTGTGCGTCAGGGCTGGTAACTCGGCACGTAAAAATCAACTACCAATCATTAGCGGACCGTTGTTCCGCTGTAGCAACCCCTAACTGGGAAAAGCTGAAAGACACAAACAAAAGTGATCTATTTATTGTGAAACATCAACAGGTATATTCCATCTTTGTCATCCTTGGGCTCTCTGTGGCCTATGACTCTATTGAATACAGTATCTTGATCAAGTGCTGTTAAACACATCATGACTCTGCTCCACATTTCTTAAATGTTTTCCTTCTTACCTTTGTGATCAGTTTCATTGGGTGCATTTTGGAGTTCATTCTCTTGGGAGTCATTTGGTCATCTTTGATATGCTTCAGGGCTCAATCCTGGCTCTGTTGGTCTTTGTACATTTTATCATATTTAGATGTTATTTAAACTGGAGAAATTGACTATCTGTACTTTGCTTATATGCTGCGTATATTCCATTTTCCAAGGTTCCTGTGTAAGCTTATCACCAATAAAGACTGCCTAGATTTCCATTTTGATTGGATGATTGTTAGTAAACCATATGTTAAACAGACAAAGATAGAGGCAATGTTTGTGCATGCTATAATCTACTCTTGAGGGCCCTACTCCTTCCTCCCTCCCTTATTTTATTACATGAATCAAATGGAATATGCATTGCCCATGTGAGATTTGCTTGTGCTTCTTGATGATAGAGATTGTGTAAAGGACTAGATATCAACCACTGCCAAACATTTGTATCACTGTCTGAAATGTATGCTTCAAATTTAACATCCTTTCACTCTTCAGCGTTTGCAGACTTGATTAATTAACTAATGTCTTCCTGCAATGGATACTATAATCTCCTCTGCCTCAGGTCATTGGACAGTGATCTAATAAAACAGTGATACATGTAGAGTTGTGCTGCAAGACCTGAGTCTCAATTTTTTTCACTTCACTCTTATGACCCTTGAGGTGCATTATTTGCACTGCTTGCCATTTGCTGACAGGTTATAATTAACATTTGACTGTTTACCTTCTGTGCCCTATATCTTGGCCTTGAATATTTGCAAGAGTGTACCCCTAATCAGGAAAAGCCGAAAGACAACAACAACTCTACTGAGGCTTCTAAGATGGTCATTTAAGAGGGTAATAGTTGTCTCCCAGAACTCATCTTGAAACTTCAAGGCCTACTAGCTTTGGTCCTTTGGAATCACCTACCTCCCCTGAATGGGATACACAGCCAAGTGATATCTTTCTGGTTAAAACAAAAAAAAAAAAAATTCTGAAACAATCTTCTTAAAATGTCACTGTAAACCATCACATAGATTTTCCTTTTAAATTCCATAGTTTTAAATTATTTAACTTGGTTCAGCTTTATACAGTATTCTGTTAATTTTATTGTTGCTCAGTTTTCTTGTTTTATTTTCTAAAGTATCAATTACATACATACATCCTTGTACAAATGCATAAATAGGTCATGCTTTGTAACCCAAACAGCAGATAGACTTTCTATAAATCAGATAACTTACTTTATATTAGAAGATGCTCAGCTTCCAAAATATCGCATTTATAATCAATCATTCAATAATTTATATTATTTATATTTTTTTCTACCTGGGTTGACCAACTGGTTTTAGGCCTATATAATACAAATTGTATGTCAGTTTTCAGTTGCTTAGCTACTATCTATATTAGATTGAATATGCTGCCTGAACTTCACTGGGCCAGTACTCAGCTACCTGCCTCCTGTTTATTATTATCCCTCTTCACATATTTTTCCCTATTGTTTTATTTACCTTTCCTTTGATCTGATGTCTTAACCTACCCCCTGCATTCTTTACCTTTCTAATTGATACTTTACCTGCAGCTCTCCTGACTGTCTCTTTTTCTCTTGCTGTTGATTATTTGATGGTCCTACCTACTCCATTCACCCTTGCTATGCTCAGGATCACTACGCTCTGCTCCACTACCCTACCCCCATTCCCACTCCCCCCACTTTCCTTAGGTTTATACCTAACCAAGCCACACCCTATTCCCCCTCAGTCTATCAGCACACATCTCCTCAATTATCAACACTACCTCCTCAACCCCATCCTCTCTACTACATATTCCAGTCACTACTCTCTGCCACTCACTCTACCCCCTCCCACTCCTAACATCTGCTCTACTACCCCATTACACTACCCAACATGCATCTCTACTACTGCTTATCAACCAATACTCCTTTCCTCTATTTTCTTCACCTCACCCACAGCTCCACCTCCCTCCACTCATACCACATACATATCAGAGACTTTCACTTTCCAATACTTCAACTGTCCACCCATTACTCTCAATCCCACACTTACTCTGACATCAGCCCACAACTTTATAACAACTCAACCTCTCTTCCCACACCTTGCAAACACTAACAGACCCACCATCCCAATTCCTCTGCTTCCAGATATCAAAAACTAATTAACAAATTTAGACATCTTCTCTTACACTCCACAACACAAATTAAACTCCAAGCTGACATCCATCCCAACCCAGGTCCCAATGACAACTTCTCTCCATGCCTACAATCTTCCCCACCTACCAGCCAAACAAATCTATTCAGTCTACTACACATTCCCATCGCTACCCCCTCTTCCAGAAATCTCTAATTCTGACCTGCTCTTTACCAATTTCAATCTCCATAGCATCATAGGTAAAGCTAGTGAATTAAATGCTACCCTAGCCACTTACTCTCCAGAATAGCTGTGATAACTGAAACCTGGTTAAAACCTCACATTAAAGACAAAGAAGTTATCTCAACTGGATATAACATCATTAGACTATACAGATTAAACAAAAGAGGTGCTGGAGTCACTGTTATGTCAAACGACACCCTCAAAGTTGAACTACTAAACTGTGCTCCTCCTGACCTACCCAACTCCAAAATCCTAACTACTCACCTCAAAATCAGCCCAATCAAATCAATAATTATCATAGCCACCTATCTCTCTCCAGGCAATAACCTTCCCATGATTTAAAGTCTTCTTTCCTGGGCATTTACCAAATTCAACCAAGAAACTATAATTCTCGGTGATTTCAACCTTGATTAGTAGTCCTGCTCATCCAATAACCCCTCCAAATTCCTAAACCTCTTCAACTTGACCCCGATCATAACCTGTCCAACTCGCACAGACAAACATACCAAAAAAGCAGTCAACATCGGATTGGATAGTTACCAACCAACCCAGCCAAAGTTACCTAGTTGGTTGCCTTCCAGACTCCCTCAGAGACCATCCTCCATTTTTTCTATACAGGAAAAGTGTGCACACTCAAAGCAACATCACTTCCAATCTAATCGATTGCAAAAAAAAACTTCTCCCACTCTACTTTTAATCTACTTCTCCAACAATGTGAATGGACATCACATAAAAACCCTTCATCTAGACCTAGCTGTTCAGTATTTCAACAATATCTTCATTACAATACTTAATAACCTTACTCCCACTAGCAAAGTACGCTCAAAACCAAGCACCTACCTTGGCTAACCAATGACACTAAGCTGCTACTTAAATGCAGAGATAGAGCCTGGGCAGCTTATCATACCACCAGAGATAACGTAAACCGCATAACTTATTAACAGCTATGGAATCTAGTTAAGAAACAAATCAAAAATACAAACAAACTTACTTCCAAACCTGCCAACAGAAACACCTAAACAAGCCCCAAAACTCCTGGCAAAGCATTGACTATCTCCTCATCCCCAGTTGTACCCCAACCCCCACCGCAGTCACCTCAAACAACTCTGATCCTATTACAAATCAAATCAGCTCTCACTTTATAAATACTATAACCTCCCTAGAAGGCAGCTAGTCTAATCAACCTCTTACTCTTCCCACTCCTACTCCAGATAATCCCAACCCCCTCACTTTTACTTCCATCCAAACTACTTACATAAAAACTCTTCTAACCCAGCTAAAACCCTGCTGTCTTACAGTTGACCAACTTCCTAATGAATTTATAAAAATTGCTTCTCCTTCTATTGCCTTCCCCATATCTATCTTGATTAATCATTCTGTTGCAGAACAATACATCCCTCTTCTCTGGAAAATATCACACATCATTGCCCTCCACAAAGGTGGACCCTCTAAAGAACTATCCAACTTCTGTCCCAGAGCCATCCTTCCCCCTATTGCAAAAATCTTAGAAAAGTGCATCCACAAACAACTCCATAACCACTTACTTAGTCACAACCTATTATCCAGTTTGCAACATGGTTTTAGACCTAAACATAGTACTAGCACTGCCCTAATTACTTTCACTAACACCATTCATCATCTCTTAAATGAAGGCCAGCTAGTCTCTTCTATCTTTCTCAATATGTACAAAGCCTTTAACACCATTTTCCACCAACTACATCTCAACAAACTGGCATCTTATGGCCTCAGTTCATCTTCCGTGTCCTGGTTCCACAGCTATCTTTCCAATCCTCATAAGGCTACTAAATGAGAAAACACTCTTTTCCCCCTTCTCCCCATCACAATTGGTTTGCCCCAAGGTTCCATACTTGGTCCAAACACCTCTTTATCATATTCACAAACAACCTCAACTCTGCAACTCAACTAATATCCACTGTCCAGTAAGCTGATGATTCTACACTTATCTGCTCAGCCCCCTCACCCCAAGAACTTCAAATAAAAATGCAAACTTCTTTTCAAGACATAGAAAATGATCTCCCTGAACATCAACTCATACTAAACCCAAACAAAACTAAGAAAATAGTGTTCAAAAACCAAAAATTCAAGCCATGCCAGTCCCCTCTCACAATTCTCTCCTCAAACGGAACCAAGATATAACCCACCAACTAGACTAAACTTCGAGGTGTCACTATAGATGAGATTCTAACATTTGATAAACATATCTCCCTAACAGTTAAAAAAGTTCACATCAAGCTTAGCACCTTCTATAGGGCCAAACCATACCTTACTCAAAGCGCCAGACTGGCCACCAGTCGGTCTCACCTACTTTCTACCCTCCTTTGTGGATCTCATATATTCACAAACCTGTGGAAAACTGACCTCTATAATCTACATTCTTGTTACAGCAAAATTGCCAAGTTTGTTACTAATCATCCACACCTGAATCAACACTGCACTGTTCTCTCCCAGCTCAGCTGGGTAGAACTCCCCAAACTTTTAGCTCTCAATCAACTTACCATGATCCACAAAATAATCCACCAACCCAGCAACTGACCTGCCCTTGTTAACCTAGTCCAACCTAGTAATAACCTCAAGCCCCTCAGATCCTCTGACAATCTAATGCTAAAGATTATTCCCTCCCACAACTATCATGGTGATTCCCTCTATTCTTACAAAATTGCCAAATTTTGGAATAGTCTTCCTCAGACCATCGCAAACAATCCTCACTATCATGAGTTCAAACAAGTCTTAAAACACTACCTAGCTGCCGTACACCAGGCTAACTCTTCCTAGCTCCCTTTCTACTTTCAGTCTTCCTAACCCTACGTTTATCCTCCTGGGTCTAGCCTCCCCACTTTTCCCCTCATCTGTTTGCTGAATTGCTTATATATTACAACTCTGTTCTGCTGCACTGTTGGACATGGGTTCTTATGAACCTTTGTGGATAACTGTACATGCTATTGAAATGGTATTGTTGTCGCTGTTAATGCTTCACCGTATGCATATCTGCACACTATTATTTCATGTTTGTATTTTCTATGTTTGTTTAATTATTATTATTATTATTGTTAGTATTATTGTTAGTTACTGTTTTGGAGCTTTTCTCCCTGGGCCTCCACTGAAAACAGGCTCCTGGTCCAGTCAGACAGTTCCCAGTTAACAAATGTAATAAATAAAATAAATAAATACATTTTCAGTTGAGGCCCATGGCCCCTGTCTGGCTTACTCAGACACTCTCAGTAAGTAAATGGAGACTGAGAGAATGAAACTCATATCCTTAATTTTATGTACTAAACTGCCAAACTGCATCCATGAAAATTCTTTGCTTGAAGTATTGACCTGAAGTGTATATATAATATGCATATGCACACATGCAGTCAGTAGATAATTCATTGCATACTGGTACAATGAAAGTCATCATACTGAATGCAAAATTCTGAAAAGCAAAAATGATGATAATTTACATTGTAGAACTCAAAAGGCATACTAATAACATAAACATAGTATTTTCATACATTGTCCAAACATTCATCCAGTCAATATATCACTACCTCGTTAGTGAAATTCTGGAACAAGGGTTATCATGTGGGGGTAAGTCCAGCCCTCTGCACATATAAGGGAGTAGGTATTATGACTTCAACAGTTTAACATTTCAACGTCTTGATATTTCATCATTGTACATTCAGTATTATGACTTTCTGTATACTGCTCTATAGCACACACACACACACACACACACACACACACACACACACACACACACACACACACACACACACACACACGCACGCGCGTATGTGTGGGTGCATATCTGTAGAACATATCTGCATTTTAATTTTTTAAATATATAGTATACTTAAACTGTAAAATTAATGCCAGCAAGTTAGCTACATAATACAAGTACATAGCTTGGTGTAAATACTATCAAGGCAGTTACCAGCAGATGAAGTACAATAACCTTTTGTCCTGCTTCATGTACGAAGGTCAGACAAACGTTGTTTTTACAGCTCCAGAACATTGCAATTGGTTAGTGTAATAACTTAGTTATCAAAGTTAATAAATAAAAAGATAAGTAAAATGGATGTTTGGAAAAATAGATAAGTAAACAAAATATTACCATTGATTTTCAAATCAGCAGTCATTAATGTCAATATGCTGATCAATAATGCATTAGATTCTCACAAGGAGCACATTTTCATGAATCAATAATTTTACATTAAATATGTGATCAATTCAATTAAACTCTAATGACATATACTGCCCCCTTGGGTTCATGCATCATTCTCAGTAAAATAGCATGTAGGACCATTATATTCAGTTCATTTATCCCTTTAAATGTGCATGCCTGTTTGATGCATGTGCTCAGTTACTGATCCGGCTGGCTCTATACCTTTAGCTGTCAACCTCATGACCTTTTCTCTTAATCACAGCTTTATTTTTTTTCTGTAGCACTCTCAAAACTATTTTTAATATAAATATACATCTCTACATTATCTTTCTTGTTATAACAGAAGTTAGTCACAATGTTGCTCTGATGATTAATAACACTATTCAAATATTATGTGTTGCTGGTTGGGTTATATACACTCCCATCTTGTATCACAAATTATATAGCTATACACTCCATCTTGTATCATAAATTATGTAGATATGTTTAGCAAAACTGCTCACATTCACAAAAAAAAAAGACATTCTGCCACCTAATTGAAAATTTGGTCTGTTTTTGTATTGATGATTCATGTGTTTAAAGACCAAACAACATGATATAAGTTATTTAAAGAATCATGAATTTTCTTTAATAGATAGTTACCTGTTAAAGAGTTGTGAAGCATTTCAGCTGTGTTACTAACTGTGTGTTATTGGTGGAAATGTCCAGCTTACTGTGCATGATTACTGGGAACAGAAACAGCATATTTTCTGTAAGGTTGCAGTTGTGTGCAAGGGGATGGGGGGGGGGTGGCAGCATTACCATAGAGGACTTATTGAAAGGCTGATGTCATTGGATGAGGCCAGCACATAGTTCACCAACAGGGATATCAGTCGCAAGATTATTTTCAAGACTGGTCAACATTCAACTCATATAGACTTCCTCCTAGTAAGGAAAGGTCACAGGGCTAAAATCAAAAATTGCAAACTTATTCACCATGAAATTGTGACTCTCCAGTATAAACTATTGGTGGTCACAACCAGCTGAAAACAGTGGTCTTAGAAGGCTCTAAGGTCCACTGAGACTAAAGTGAAGACTTGGAAGGGCTCTAACACCTTGAGAAGAAGACAAAGTTAGTATAGACAATGAGGAATAACAGCATTTCAAAAGAGTACATGTGAAGACTGTAGAACAGATATGCAGCCAAGCCAGGTATGGAGTTGGTCTAGTTAAGGGTGTGAGCTGTAGTTCCTGTCACTGTGATTGATTCTCTCAGCCATCATTTGCTTATTGCATGATCTTGTGCAAGTTACTTAACCAGACATTGCTCCAGGGTTGTGCCTGAAGAGGGACTCATGTGCCTAGTGGGCCTATCTGGTTAACAAATGTGCATTATTATTATTATTCTATAAGTAAAGGTGGTGGTGGAAGGCAAATGTCCAAATAAGACAGACCAGGCAAGGAAGGAATATGGGTTGGCTAATGACAAATAGCAAGGAATCAGAGAGACTCTACCAGCTTCTGGAAAGTGATTCAACAGATTGCACAAATAAATTATTTTAGGTTTTAAGGTAAAGAAAGAAAGATAAAGAAGATAGTCACCAGAAATCATTTATAAGGGTTTCCAGCAACAACCTGCTCACCAGCCAGAAGGCATGAAAGGCATATGGAAGGAGTACTTACAGCAGATTCTGAATGAAATAAATCCCAATACACAGCCTTCAATGCAAGAGGAAGAAGACGAAACCATTGTAAAAAAAGTAAGAAAAGCACTAAGGAAAATGAAGCCAGGGAAAACAGCAAGCTCAGATGAAGCCCTGGACTAATATGATCAGGATGTTGGGTGAGTTATGGGATAAATGTCTCCTGAGGTTACTCGTCATGATATGGAGAAAAAAGACATATCACAGATGACTGGACAATAAACATTTAAGTGCCAATGTGTACAAGAATAAAGTAGTCATTCAAAGCAGTAGGAAGTACTGAGCTATCAAACTCCTTTTACACTGCATGAAAGTGCTGAAGATGCTGAGTGATAAATGAATATGCAGATCATTAGAAAGTCAGATGGGAGATAAGGAGCTTGGATTCAGATCAAGATGCAGCACAACACACCCCATGTTTGCAGTGAGACAAATACTGGAGAAGAAGCTGGTAATGAGGAAGCAGTCCAACTGGACATTCCTTAACTTGTAGAAAATATATTACAAGGTCCTAAGAACACTGATGTGGGCAGGCTAGCGATGGTTCAAAATCCTGGAACCATTGGTAGAATTAGTGCAGGCTAAGTACAAGAACCCAGTGACACAAGTGCAAACAATGTTTGGACTCAAAGAGGGAGACTCAGTCGAAGTGGTTCTGTATCAGGTTACATTTCTTATGCCACTTCGATTGATACTGTTAATGTCTTACACTGGCAAATAAGTATGAGGGGACAGATCAAAAAAGTTATTATATGCAAATGATTTAGCTCTGCAGACAGGCTCTAAGCAACAACTTCAGCAAATGATAAGTTATTGGAATGTAAAACTGAAGGCACATGGCATGAAACTGAGCATAGACAAGACAGTTGTCATGATAGCAAGTAGGAGAAAATCTGACTCAAAAGAATCTGAAACTTGAGTCAGAAAGGAAACCTGTGGAAGAATTTCACATCTTAAAGTACCTAGCAGGTGTCATTAAGGAAAAGAGAAGTCTGACTGAGGTGGTAAATTCTAGAATCTGAGAGGCTGCAGCCAACTGGCATGGAGTATCTGCAATAGTGTGACAGAAGATTGGCAACTAAGCTGAAAAGTATGGTGTACAAAACAACAGTATGAGCAGTTCTACTGTATGACATAGAAACCTAGGCAGTGAAGAAGTATGATGTAATGGAGATGAACTGATGTGATGGGTGATAGGGTGCACACTATGGATCTACAAATAAATACGGATTCAGAGCAGAAGCCAAAGTAGCCACAATTGTAATGCAGGCCAAAAATAGTATATAATGGTTATTCAGTCAACTTGCACAGGAAAGAAGACAATAATTTGGTGAATACTTCAGCGAGACAGGAAAAGGGAAAGAGGAAATTAAGACATCGAGTGAAAAGATGGATTATATGACAGAATACCTGTAATAGTCAGCCATGATTATCAGTTTAGGTGGGAGAACATCACTGAATCTAGACAGACCTCCGGGATTCATGAAGCTTGTGCCAGGTGCAGGCATAGCATCAGCATTCTAACACCAAATATGGCCACCGAGCGATTCAGGTATGAGTTGTTTCCACGTGCACTACCTGCGTACTCTACACCCGCACAACTCCCGAGCCTTGTATGCTAATTACACCATGTGCAGCAGTGTAGCATGCAAATGAAGGTATGTAGCAATTCAGGAAGTGGTGCAGGCATAGTGTAAGCATGCAGAAATGTAAACCATAGAAAACGGTTTACATTTTTGAAAACATAAAATCGGAGCCATGACAGTGGACCAAACACATGTATTATATTGTTAATATATGTTAATGGCTAAATATATAGCCACTGGCATAAAAAAAATCTACAAAATATAAAATTAACATTAAATATATATAGTCGCACTATCGCGACGTGGAAGCACAGGGCAGCGGTGCGCAATGGAGATCTCAAGGAATATATAAAAATATAGAATAAAACCACAATGAAACACATATCATGATTTCTCCATAATAGTCAATGGCAGGCATGCTACACCATACTAATGGTGCAAGGGTTGCTAAGGAGCAGTGACAGTGTTATGTGCAGTAGCTAGGAATTAGTAGGCAATGCCATGCAAATGAGAGGAGTAATAGTGAATCGCAGATTCCCCGCTGGTGTAAGGATGCACCTCACAGCATAGTGTTATAACACCGAGGTGTTCCCTTGAGATAAAGATGACATCAAGAGAGGGGTGTGTCACCATTGCTGTAAGCACATTGGAGCATTGCTAAACCAGTTTGCCCCTAGCTAGGCAAAGCTGCAGGATAGGGGTGTGTCAAATTGGACATAGCTATGCCTGGCTGAGACTACACAAGGTAATCGAGTATGCATGTGAATGGAGATGAAAACGCACGTAAACCTGGTAAATGGGTATGCACTGTGTGCACTGCAGCTGAAACAGGAAGGATATAGGAAAGAAATAAGGAAATGCTACAGCAGTGAAATTGGAGTACAAATTACTAATTAACATCTAGGAGCCTACAGTGGGCCATTGACAAAAGCTAACAAGGCTACAAGCAGCTACCTGCAGAACAGGAAAGGGGAGGGGCTGTACTGCAAAGAAAACAGTAAAGTGTCAAAACAGAACAAAGCTGATTTGCAGTATATCAGCTGAAAGGCACATTTTGCCATGACTGGGTAGGGAAAGTACAAAACAAGAGACGGCAGGTGGATGCATGCCTGATAATGGGAGGGGATCCAGGTCTAAAAGTGAATTAAAGGGCAACAGATTAATCAAGGCAGGGAAGTAGATCTCCACAGTAAAGACCCCACACTTGCAGTACTCAGTGCAAAACCCATAATTAAGACATGCTGCCGCAGGAATAGCTCATACACACCCACTGACATCAGCAGCATCCATAGCACAATACTATAAAGTGTGAAAGCACCTCACACACATTTGTGTATTCCCATGCACTCTGCACCAGTGGTGTATACAGACGGGGAACTTTTATTATGTACATGTTAGGGGCTGCCATAGCTTTGATCCACTAGCATGTGTTGGTGACTGAAGGTGATGTGGAGGATGATGCACATGACCACCTCAGGCACCAGAGGAAGAGGAGAGTGTTCAGACCCAGGGTAACCTACCAGGGGCTACATGATCTGGAGATAGTAGAGTGTTACAGGGTGGACAGGGACATCCTACAGCAACTTGTGGAGCTGTGCCGGCCACGCCTCAGAGCCAGAACAAACAGAGGGGAACCCATCCCAGTGGATATGAATGTATGTGTAAGCCTGAGAATACTAGCTACAGGTACTTTTCAAAGACCAACCGGGGATATCATGGGGATCTCACAGGCATCAGCATCCAGGGTACTACACCAGTTCCTGGATGCCATGTTACCACATGCCAATGAGCACATATACTGCCCCCGAACACAGGAGGAGTTGGCCAGCAATATGCATCTCTTCCACAGTGTGGCAGAATACCCAGAGGTACTGGGTGCAATAGACTGCACGCAGATACACATCAAGTCACCACCTGGTGAGCAGGGTAGGTGCTACATAAACCACAAGGGATACCCCTCCATCAGCTGCCAGGTCATGTGCAATGCCCAGGACATTATCATGGATGTGTGTGCTGGCAGCCCTGGAAGCTATCAAGAATCTCACATCTTGAATGCCTTACAGCTGTATCGGTTATTTGCCAGGTGGGACATCCCAAATGGCCACCTGGTGGGGGATGCTGGCTATGCACTAGAACCGTAGATGATGACTCCCATCAGAAATGCACACACACCCATGGAGGAATGCCATAATGAGGCACACGCACAAACTAGAATCATCATAGATCGTGTGTTTGGGATGCTGAAATCACAGTTCCATTGCTTGTACATATCTGGTGGAGCCTTGCAGTACTCTCCAGGCACATGTGCCCACATATTCATTGTGTGTGCCATGCTACACAATATGGTCTTGAGGAAACAGCTGCAGCAGGGACAGAATGGTGAAGGCCCTCACAGCCCACCACCATTGCCAAGGGCCACACAGGCACAGAGGTACTCAGACCATGAACACCCTGAGCCAGCCCCAGTAGGCAGATGGAGGTGTGCCCAGTATGTCCATGCCTTGGCAAAGAGGGAACGTATAGCACACACACTGACAGTGTAGGCATCTAGAGAATGACACCTTTCTCCACCTGCACACACAGTAAAAATTGATGGCACACACACAAGACTACCTGTAAATTGTCATATATATAGGCAGTCTACTGTGTGCATCCAACATAGGCAGCCCTCAACTGTTGCACACACAACTGCCATTGGCACAAGGTAAGTCAACACCTGAACAGTAAATTAAGCTATCAGCATATGCAGATACTGTATGTATAGATTCATAGGTAGGTACTTGGCCAACTGCCAGAGGTCATTCATTAGCCCAGCCAAAATGTGTCAGCTTTTGCCACACCATTGATTCATTAACTGTCTCTCTGTGGAGCAGAGCCAATGGCAGGATCCCTGGGGTGCATATACTGTTTCCTATCCGCTCTTCAAGGTTTCTCTTGCAGAGTGTTAGTGAGGGGCTCTGTATAATGTAGTTAGGGATGTTGTTTCAGAGTGTGGGGAGTGTATGTGACAGGAAGCTGTCCCTCCAGCATCTTCCAGTTATTGTTGTGGCAAGGTTCACCTCACTACAGTGTGTGGCTCACTGTGACATGGATTCCCATAGGTGGAGCATATCCATCAAGCCTGAGTTGGACATGGCTGTGTTGGCCAGTGGAGATCATCTCTGGGTAAATGAGATGCCACTGAGTAAAGCAAGAGTTTATTCAGTCTGGCTGCATAGGCCATATGTTGGAGGCCAGTATTTCCTTTGGTGAACTGCATTTGTGGACCCCCCAGCTGTTGGAAATGTCTTCTGAGGTACATCCCACATGGGTTATTATACCCTATGATGGGACCGATGAGTGATGAGTATAGGGGCACTATAACCCCAGTATGTTTAGATGGGAATCCTTTAGTAATCAGATGTCCTACATAAAAGGATGTTCTAACTATGTTGTAGATATGATTGTCAAAGGGGAGATCACTATCTAACTTAGTCCCTAGATACCCCATTACCTCGTCCGTATTAAACTGGCTGCCACTTACGTGTTAATATGTGGGTGCTAATTCCAGAATGGAATGACCATGCAGTTAGTGGCATTTGGCTGGAGGCTGTGACATTGACACCCTGTGATGTTCTCTGTGAGGCCCCTTGAGGGATGTCTGTGTCATCTGGACTATCAATCATGGCTCCCAGTTCGCAGTCATTGCCAGACATGGTCTGCCGTAGTCCACCTGTGTTTGCCTGTACCTCTGAGATGTATATGCCAAATAGTAGGGCTCCCAGGACTGAGTCCTATGGGACACCTGTCATGACTGGTCAAGAGTTGGACCTGGAGACCTCTAGTCGTACCATGTGGGTTCTGTGTATAAGCCCGTTGGCAACCCAAACTGTGATGTATGGGTGTATGTACAGGCTGGTGTGTTTATCAATAATACCTGAGTGGGGCATGGTGTCAAAACCCTTGGCAAGGTCCAGGTAGTATGTGTGAACCACCTCCCCCATCATGTAACGTTTGGTGACTGTATGTAAGATGTCAAACAGGTTCAGTAGGCATGAACTGCATACAACCAAGCTGACCTGGGTTGGGTCACATGTTCGGAGGTTACCAATGTCTTTGTTAATGAGTGCCATGAGGATGCGAACCATACCATTGCAGACCAGGCTAGTCAGACTTATGCGGTGGTAGTTACCATGGTCAGTTGTGATTCCACCTTGATGGAGTGGAATAACCATTGCCATGTGCCATTGTATGGGCATGTAGCCTGTGGAGAGGTTGAGGTAGGAAAGCTTAATTAGGTGGGGGGCAGGTTGTCTTGTACAGTTTGCAAGATGCAGTCTGGGACAACATCTGTCTTGACTGATGCTGTGTTCTGCTGTTAGAGAGGGCCATTTCCACCTGTGTGTCTCTGATGTGTGGGATACTGTACCTTCCAGGTAGTGTTGTGGGGCTCTTTAGGGGGTGAAGTATGCACTGAATGCATTTGCAAGGATGTTAGCGATATCAGTAGGGTCAGCATATTTTGTGCTATATTTCACCGGCACAGTGCAAATCTGTGTGTCACCACTTAGATCCTTGAGATATCCAAAGAAGGCTTTGTCGTTATCTTTTGAATCCTTGCATATTCTCCTGCTGATGTTAGCCTTGGATGATGTCATGAGGGACCTATGTATCATACTAATAGTGGTCACAGATGTTTGCCCGTTGTGGGATTTGCTGTTTGTCTGGAACACTGTCCTACTTCTGTAGTATAGCCTGTTTATTGCAGAGGTCCACCAGAATGGTGTCCTTGTCTAGGAGGTGTGACTCTTAGTTTACCAGTGATGGCACGATCCATACATCCATGTAGGTGCTTATAGACTGCATTTGTAGATCTGTCTGTATCTTAAGCAGTGTTTCCTCTTAGTGTGGGAGGTGTGAAACCCCCCACCCCGTCACAAGTAGTTTAAATTTAGCTGTAGGAAAGCTATACACTGTGGTATCCATGGGAGGGGGAGATGCTTGGGTGTGGAAACAGTGAATAGTTCATGGTCAGAGCTAAACAATGACTGGTTAACCTCCACTGTGGTGCACCTGTTGCTCATGTTGGTGATGACCACTTCTAGTAGTTTCCACCCCACGTTAGGGAAGTTACCACCTGATACAGGGCATATGAGGTGATAAATTTCAGGAAGCGCTGGGCCTGGAAGTGGGTACCGGAGTAAGTTTCCCAGTTAATGGTATGGTAGTCGACATCAACCAATGCCAGGGTGTGCGTCAGGACTGTCATGTTCTCCACTGTCTCCAGGTAGGTGGAGTGGTGGTCCTAGGTCATGGAGCATGATCCGTAGCAGACCACAGTTTACATTGCAGTTGTGGCTGATGTTAGCTGCACATGGATGATCTCAGAGGTATCATGCTGCTCCACTAACCTGGAGGTGTAGGTATCCCTGATGAATATGGATGCAGTCCCTCCATGTCTGTCAGTCCATGTTCTGTGGCTGAAATGTGTGGTATGGGTTGTAGGCTGGTAGTGCTGGTGTGCTCTCAGGAGCCTTAAGACAGATCTCAGTTACTGCATAGATGTTGATGTTGTCCATCCTGCGGAGTGCTGTGAGCGCAAGCATGTTGTGATCACAACCCCTTGTGTTGAGTAGCATAACCCTCATTGAATCTGCTATTGTGCTGTTTATGGAGCTGGTATTCACCTTCAAAAGACCCCTAAATAAGGCACCATGGGGGTGCCAATAGCCTTGGCCAGTATTCCAAAACCTAAGGCTGACACATAGACCGGTATGGTATCGTTGCATGCATGTTCCCCATCTGTGCTTGTTTTTCATCTCTCCTGTAGGTAACCTACTGGTAAGCAATAGAAAGCCTTAAACTTATACAAGTCTTCTAGCTTCCACAATAGGCTTTTGGAGTGACTAAGTATCAGTGTTCTGTATGTTCTTGCTGTACTTAACTGTTTCCTGACTACATGTTGATTTCTCACTGTATATTGTGATCTGAAGATCTGTTTATTCACATATTATGGCTGTGATGGCCTGCACTTTAGAGGTTCACAGATAGCCTACTACCTATCTGCCCAAGGGCAATTAGAAGCATAGCTACAGTGTGTTGGCTTTCCTCGAACCATTGATGGAGTAACTGAGCCTCTGTCAAGCATAGCCAATGAAGCAATTCCAGGCAGAGTTGCTGGAAGCTGTTGAAGACTGGGGTTGTGGAGGGTGATAGGGACACTTAGTGATCTAAAGAGGGCATGTTAATGTGACAATTCAACACCATTCAATTCCCTCAACAGGTATCGCAGCTATCAATCTGGACAGGCTCCCCCACCCCCTGGCTGTATGGTTCTGGGACACATGATCCCAGGGGTGTCTATTCTGTTACCCATTCACACAACAAGGTTTCCCTTGAAGTGTGTCAGTGAGGGGCTATGTCTAATATAGTTAGGAATGTAATGTATTGTTTCACAGTACATTTGTTATATGTTGTTATTTCAAGAGTATGTGAAGCTCAGTGAGTTTGGAGGCCTCCGCCCTTTGCTTAGCCTAGCTTACACATAGAAATCATCTAAATAGGAAATAGGTGGAAGCAACATTAATGTCAACAGTGTAATGGTTACAGCATCTGCATAGTATCTGTGCATTCGAGGTTACAATCACTATAAAGGCAAGGATGCTTATCATGTTCAAAAGTATACCTTAACCACAACTTGCATATATAAGTGGTAATCGTCTGTATAATAAACATTTGAAACACCCATATAAACCCATGTGTGCTGGAGAGTACAGTCAACAGAGAATGTAATGTTATGTCAGCACATAGTGAGATGTTACTTCACTGACATGTATACATCCTGAGTAGTTGGCGGATGTGGCCATGTTTGCGCGCACAGGTTATATGTTACAAAATTTGTTTAACTGTGTTTAACCGCTGCTATAATGTCACACAAACACTTTTAAACATGCTTACAACTGCTTAAATGAGCATTATTCTGGAGTAAAAAACATTTGTAAAGCATTGCAGGTGTTGATCCCTAGACCATGCACACCATAGTCATGGGACTTACCACTAAGCTATCTGAGGTGTATATATGTTTTACAGTCTTGAGACTACACCTTATACCATATGCGTTTCACTGTAATGATCACAAACGGGACAATCACTTTGTGTACAGATGTACAGTACATTGTAATGTACTATAGTTTGTGAACCAACACATTCCAGTCTACATATGTATTACTGTTACAAATTAATATGAAATATATATATATATATTTTATATATATATATATATATATATATATATATATATATATATATATATATATACACACACACATATATATATATATATATATATATATATATATTATACAGTTACATCAATAGCCATATATATAAATATCTATGAACACACTTCGTGACACAGAAGCACTCCAAAGGAATTGGAGTGTACACAAAACACATGCAGCTCTGCTATTGTAACAATTAATATTAACCTAATTCAGCATAGAAGGGGTGGTTGTTTTGTATGTGACGATCAGGGTGGGGGAGGAATGATGGGTAATGCAATCATGCATCAAGGAGGGCCTGGGTCGGATGTCCAATAAGTGAACTGGAGGGGTATACATGGAGTATGGGGACAATATAAAAAGGACACAAAACAAGAACCTTTCTCATTCATAATACACCATGTCATGTCACATTGCAACACCTAATTTCACAAACATATGAACATTAACATGTATCAGACATATGTACACCAACTGACTGTCACATTTGTTTTCAGTAGTGAGGAATGTCTGTAGTACAATGTATATTTTAAACACCATAGCATTTGTATATATCTCAGATGCCTTAGTGGTAAAGGCAGTGACTGTGGTGTTCATGGTCCCAGGTTCAAGGGCTGTTAGGTTATTTTGAGGGCCAGAATAAGGGCTGTTGTATGCAGGTGGATTAAAGCACTCTTAAGCAGTTGTAAGCGGGTTTCCTTGGGTTTGCGTGATGGTAAGCGGTGCTGAAACACGGTAAACGGAGAAGCGCTTCATAGGTTTAACCTTTGCTTAATGTAGTGCAGACCACGGGCAAACCTGTTTACAACTGCGTAAATGTGCATTATTCACACTTTCCCTACCAGTGCCTACTCTGAAAGGTAAAATAATAACACCTTCCAGGAGTAGAACCCGCAACCATGTACTCCATCCTGAGAGTAATCTAACACTAAGCTACCTGGGATGTATCTATCTCAGTTGTGTATGCAGACAGGTTAAAACACAAAAGGGAGGAGTGGGTTGAAATAGGACAACCCGCCATGTACCCAGTTAAAGGTGTATGCTTATATATATATATATATATATATATATATATATATATATATATATATATATATATAGAGAGAGAGAGAGAGAGAGAGATACATAGAGACATGTTGATATATACAGGTCTACATATATATGTAGATATATAGATAGGTTAAAAACATCTACACATCTATGGAGGTACAGATAAACTTATGCAATAATATATATATCTATATACATTTACACACACACACACACACACACACACACACACACACACACACATATATATATATATATATATATATATATATATATATATATATATTTACATATGTCTGTAAACAGCATCCAGAGTGTTCATATCTGAGTATGACATGTACCATAGCAATTACACATTCCACCCCCCCCCAAAACAATATGAACATAACATATGAAGAGTATATGCCAATACACTATTACAAATATGTTTTATGGACACAGTCACCAACACAACTGCAATGACTGCAAATATCCATGACAGAAATACACAGACAGCTTTCATTTTGCAAAACTTTATTACATTCCGATGTATTACCAAAAAGATTCAAGGACTAACAGTACCTGCATGCTATACAGGAAGCATTTAATAGTGCCTTAATGAATCAGCCTGCAATTACCACAGTATTATTCCACTAAGGGATAGGTGTTCACATAGGGAAAGAACACCCACACACATATAGATGTTGTATAAAAGGGGTTCCTACACACCTGCATGTGCTATGTACACCCACCAACATCTACCCCACAACCAAAATAATTGCATCATTACATACTGTCATACCATAACCAATTATTCAACTACTGTACAACATCTTATGAATCCTTCACATACCTGGACACAGACACACTAACATGGCCCTATGTGAAATAGTTGCCGTTATACATTTGAACAGCTGCTTATGTAACAGGGTTTGTATGAACTAATCCCGTTCCAGAGGGTTGAAAGGTTCGTACACCAGGAAGTGTTACCAAATACTGATTATCAGCACAGTATGATGCACAGTAACACCAAACTAAATATGTCTGGTAAGTACACTGCAAACTCCCTAACATTATATGCATAGCTATGCAGCCTTGAGCTGGTCAAACAACCTGGCCAGACTGAAACATATGCAGAAGTATTAGGTACAGACAAAACCTGCACAGGTAGCAATGTTCAGAAATATAACAGCAGTACTCACATTTAGACCAAATCCTCTAGGCATTGCACACAATATATTACTGTTCGTCTCCATACATCTGTTGCAATAGATTCCAAACAACACTTCCACGCTGTCTTCCTCACAAGTAAGGTAAAGGGACAACGCTCAAGTGGAGTACTCAGTTATACTCCACTGTTGCCATGGTATTGGCTAAGGCAATAGCAGCACAGCTGATGTGCATGTAATTAGCAACTTAGGAACACCAATTGGTTATCGGGATAGCACATGTTACTGATCTGTAACTATAAAAGGTTGCCTTATCACACATTCAAACCATCTGTATCTACTTGTAGGACAGTACAAAACACTGAAAGAAGAACCAAAAATGAGTATTATACTAGTTAATAACACCTCCGATTACTAAGAAGGTATGTATAACATGTAGTATGTCTGTGTATGTAGTACCTGTACTGTAAGAATCACAGTGTAATCAATGCATATAGTTGAAATAGCTATCCTGTAGGAATGTACTGTTGAGCAGTAGTAATGCTTATAGTATTCTATGTGTGTACTGCTATAGGTCAAACGGCAAACTCTGCATACACCACAAGGGATGATATGGGCTTGGAACCCACCAATTCACTTCCAGCCACTGTTAGTGTCAGGATTGGTCCAACAAGTATGTGCTATAACAGGGGATGGTATATGTCGATATATTGTAACAGTCGACATATGTATGGGAGTATAAGTAAGATGAACATGTTAAAGGTGGGCTTACTGTGCAAATATGGTGTGCATTGTGGGATATTGTGCCAATAACTGTGTAATGTACAGTATTTTAGGCAGATCTGCATTCTATTCTACATAGCAGTTCTGTTATGTTATGCAAACAGTAGTTATAGCTATTGGCAATTACAATACTCAGTAACAGGATGCATATCATTTGTAGTCATCTGACAGTTTAGCAGCATGATAGCAAAGATAATTGGAAGAGCCAGGTAACTATCCATGCACATAACACATGTAATACCCACCTCTCTAGTATCGTTTGCAAGCAATAACAGCTGTGCATGTGTACATGTTATGCAAATGTGCAGTGACCCTTGTTACAGGACTGGACCTCTCTAGTATCATTTGCAAGCATTAAGAGCTGTGCATGTGTACATGTCATGCAAATGTGTAGTGACCCTTGTTACAGGGTTGGTCCTGTCTAGTATCGTTTGCAAGCAATAACAGCAGTGCATGTGTACATGTTATGCAAATGTGTAATGACCCTTGTTACAGGGCTGGTCTTCTCTAGTATCATTTGCAATCAATAACAGCTGTGCATGTGTACATTTTATGCAAATGTGTAGTGACCCTTGTAAGAGGGCTGGTCCTCTCTAGTATCATTTGCTAGCAATAACAGCTGTGCATGTGTACATGTTATGCAAATGTGTTGTGACCCTTGTTACAGGGCTGGACCTCTCTAATATCGCTTCAAGCAATAACAGCTGTGCATGTATACATGTTATGCAAATGTGTAATGACCCTTGTTAGAAGGCTGGGCCAAATGGTTATGTGCACACCTATATAGAGTGGATATTGAGAGTAGAGACACACTGGTTGAACTACCAGGTTTGTGTAGCCCAGCCTCTCATTGCCAACCTAACAGCCACTTGCACATACTGTATGTAAGGTAGTGCACAGCACTGGTAATGAAACAGGTTGCATATCATCTTTAACTCCAGTGTAACATCTGCAGTAGGAGGTTAAGATGTAGGAGACAGCTGCCCATGTGTAATAGCCGCTTTATAGGTGATGGCTCACGCTATCTGATTATATCCTGATCATGTTGATAGTGGCATCAGAGTCTATTGATGCATGACTCTGTTTGGAGAGTGGGTGTCTGTGCCCAACAGAGCTCATGGTCCTGGTGGATATGTGACTATATACCCAGAGAAGGAAACAGACCTGTAGACACTTGCATCATCTGTAATCAACTAACAGGATGTGATGCGGTCCTCAGAGGAGGATTGCTGCTAAAGGTAGATACAATGTTTCCGTAATGGCCAGTGTTGTCACATCCATAACACAAATATTTACATGTGAGCATCACTGTCTAAAACATCTTCATAAGCAATAAGTAAACTAAATACAGTACTTGGTACTTGTAGTACTGAATGCTCATACAGGCATATCCAATAGTCAGCTACTGGTGTTTATTAATGTGAGCTTTGTGTATGTGGCCATCCTGGGGGAATGTAATCTCTATGCTATGTACACTGCCAAACCCACATAACACCATGCCCCTCACATTGCTTGGGATGCAGCTACAGGGGTAAGCAGGAAGGCAGCACAGTCTACAGCTGTGACTGGACTGGGCAGTCATGAGGTGTAGGTTAACACATAGTGCTCATCAACACAACCAACACATACCCTTACCAGAACACAGTAAGAACACCCACACATACTACCAGAAACCACACACATTCACAGACGCTTCTAAGTATCTGGCCAAACAAGTGACCCCCAAGCAGGAAGAGACAGACACAGAAATACACAAATTGTATGACATAGTTTGCATAATTGTGCCACACCTCAGAACACGTGACTGGAAACATGCCCAACAGTACTCATTTGTGAATGCAAACTCTAGTACTATGTTACACTCCAACCTATATGAGGGCACACATACTGTCAGCTGCCTGTCTGCCATGATTAGCCACATACCCATACACTGAGACCACCTTTTGAACTATGCACATGGCTCTGGCATATTCCATGTTGTTGTGCAGGACCTGTGATGCAGTAGCCTGAACTGCATGGAAACACATGTAGGAACTGTCAGGTCTTGTAACTCATGCAGGTATGTCCCAAGGCCTGGGTAGCATTCTGCCATTGGCCAGAATGATACTGCAGTACAGGGACAAAAGGATTGTATTCCACAATTGTCTAGTGTAGTGGTGCAAATCAAAGGGTATCCAGTATCTGTCTGCCTGGGATAACATGGTTGACATACCATGATGCTTTGCCAGACAGGGCCTGCATCTGTCACCCCTGGGAATCTGGATACTGCCTAGTGCTCATGTTTCCCCTATAGTGCCTTCATCATGCACAGTTCAAGTGCTGTTACAGGGACAGCCAAACAATAAACTGCAGGTCTTGCTACACAATGATACATGTCAGAAACACTATACGGACACACATATGTCAATCCCTAACATGGAGAATATATCTGTGCAGTGGCTGAGACATGTTTCAATGCTCAGGAGAGCACACCTGCATGACCATGTTATAACACATACCTCACCTCTTGCCCATTAACCTTTATTGGAACACATGGGCCGCAGGTGTGTCCATATTCCTGAAGGATATGTACACAGCCATGCTAGTTGCACTTGCATAACTTCAGATGCATTATGCTGAGCAACTACCTTTGTGCCAAAGTGAATTTCAAATTGCACCTTGAGACAGATCACCCACCAGGCAGCAGATTTCCCAACTGTCATAATGTGCTGTAATGGGGACGATTAGGTCTGAGACAGAACCATAATAATGGCTACTCTCAACTATTCCATTATGAACTGGGAAGACTCCTCATGTACCAACACCTGCGCTCAAAGCATGTTGGATTCCATTGACCCCACTGACCTGGATCACAGTAGTCACACAAACAGGGTTAACAGTATGCTACACATAGTTAGTCTCCAATGCCAATGTTATGTTTCCTAAGAGCAGAGTGGTGACTGTCATGGCACCCATGCAGATGGACAATGCATGTGCAAATGCTGAATCCTCCACAAATTAACCTTAAGCAGTCACATATGTGCAGTGATTGTGCATTTGAAACAGAACCAGGATTCAACTCAACACAAGCAAGAAGGCAAACTGGTGGTACCATGCTTTAAACTGTACCACAGAAGGTAGTAACTGTAGCAAGAGTGAACACACATGAGAGTAGGTGATCACTGATCAAACTCAGTAAGATACATATACACCATATAAAACCACACAAAGCTACTGTGAAACTAATCAGCCACATATTATGAGGCCAACCACAGAGCATTCTATAGCTGTGTCATTAATCATAATGGCAACGACAAGACCTGCCGTGCTGCACAGCACTATGGCATGGGAAGTACTGCACCTACAGAAATAGCACCCGTTCATCCAGATAGGGACTTGGAGAACCTAAACCCACTTCCACCTCCCCCTCAACAGGTACACTTAGTAATATATCCATGTACACTACAGGGCCCCTGTAATAACGACTATGCAAGTACAAGCTGCACTCTCTAAAGTCATACATACAGCTTTCATGGGAACCTGTCAACATTCCAGGGTGTATCCTACACAAATGTAAGAACATTCAGCTATCCACATACACATCATGTTCAATCATAGCTCCATGTTAGGCTGTGTACACACTGAATGGTGCACAGCAACAGTTATCACACCCCACAAAGGGGGAGACACCATTGATAATGGGAAATAGTGCACAACTACCCTGCTGAGTCTGGTCTGTAAAGCCATGAACCGTGATCAATGTATTTGATGTACTCGGTACAGATGTAGATGACAGTAGGGTTGATCACACTGCATATAATGACCTTACCAGATCGTAGGACACCATCACCCATACTGTGTTCCAGCTACACTCAGTAAACTAGGTGTATATTCCTATGTCACAGGAGTGGTTGGCAACTGGACTGCTGGCAGAACCAACACTACCGAAGGTGTCTGACTAATACACGCACATCAAACCAGTGCCAGCCACAGTAATAGAGGGTTCATTCCTGGTACTCCCCCTCTTTGGTATCTATACTACACAGACTAACACAGAAGGCATCAGCCTATTGATGTTTGCAAATGACTATGAACTAGGAGCAATAGTTGACTCAATGTGTGCTGTGTTCAACATACAGAAGGGCTTTAGTGTGTCAGATGTGTAGTGTGTGACGTATGGCCACAATCTGACAGCTAAGTATTGCATTGTCATCCCCTATGTTACAAACCCTGTCCCCAGGAGTTACCACCTAGGCAGCGGTCAACATAATGGCAACTGTGTGTATGGGATGCAGCTGGACAGTATTCTTTACTTTGAAAGTTACTTCACCACACCAGACAGGTAGTCGTATGTGGCACCCTTAATCATGACAGGGTGCCATCCAGGAATATAGAGATAATTGCTCAGCCATACTCAACAACCATGTGACCCATAATAAATCACATATTTCCTTTAAGGGTTATTGCCCATGTGTAGATGGCCTTCACTGCACTTCCCAATCCCTAGCTGCACTATGTAGCATGCAGCCTACCCTGAATAAAGCCATGTCCAACCCAGAGGTGTTGGACATGCTATACTTAACACATCCTGATCCCAAATGAACACATACTTCATGGACATCCACCTTTCTAGTACAAGGATCAGAACATGCCTGACAGATCTCTGTCCAATACACTTATACTCTTGCCATACTATGCATCCCTGTCCAGCAAAGCTGCACATCACCCCTCTCTGTGACATGGTGTGATGACCGCGTGCCAAATATATCAGTAACCCTGTGGATCAGTTCTGTGGCACTGCTTGAACTGGCCACTGAAACTTACCTGTCTGTTGCCTACAGCTACGTAACCTGTCTGCCTAGGCTTATAAATGGCCCAGGGTATATAGCCTACTAGAACACTATGCCCATACTTGCTATAGTTGATATCCAACCCTGCAAATACCATCAGGCTAACTATTGTCCCATGTGTTACACATGTGCAACACAGGCAATACATGACAGGATGCTACAAAGCTATGCAGTGCCATGTAGAGTAGATGTATATGGCAAAACACATACATGCTTGCAAGTCTGTTGGGTCACAGGTCATGTCCCCAACGGCTATGTATAACTATATATGTGACATATACATAGCATTAAGGTCGATTGCATTAATGTGAACACATCCAAGCATGTGCTGATAGGTAAAGACACCAGTACAGGCAAACAGACATGCCCACATCAAGACAACATCCACATGGTGTATGAGCAATGTCATCACATGACACACACATATATGATGATAACATCACATCACCAGTAAGTGTCAAATGTGTGTGACTTATACATGTCAGTGGTGTTAGTGTCATGTAGATTTTCAAAGACGTATTTGTAATCTTAATAAATGTGATACATATGTATGTTAAGCTGTACTGCTGTACTTCTCTGTGAGTTACTGTGACCTGTCTCCATCATTATGTATTCCAGGTATACCACGTAGCAGACTGCCAATGTACAGCCACTTGTAGGATGAGGTCCTCGTCCCATACCTTCTCGACAACCACACAACACTTTACAGCCATGTGCCACAGGATGCACAGCAGCGGGATGCCCTGTGGGAAGGTAAATGATGTTGACAGTCACAATCGCACCAATCAGCGGGTGCGCCGACACTGCACTGACCTCATAAGACAGGCGAAACAGCATGCTAATGCAGTTGCCAGGGAACAAGGTGCAATAGGTGGGGCCCACTCACCCAGCCCTCACTCACACGTATGAGGAGCTACTGGCCAACCTGGGGACACCTGCAGACCTCCATCCACAAGCTTTAGCTGGTATTGTGGAGGTGGGTGTCTCTCAACCACTGAGCCTGGAGTTGCCTGGTAAGTTACTACTGCACATATAACACAACTATATTTCACATAGTTACATGTGTTACTGTACAATATGTAATGTAGCATCATATGCAAGGCATGTATGCACACATACCACATACTATAGTCTGCTATTCTATGTATGCACAGATGTAGCTATCACACAGGTGCGGATAATGATCTTATTGCTGTGACACTCCTGTTTAGGTACCTCTGGCATTTTGCAGTGACAGCAGCCTGTATCAGGTGAGATTGTTATTATTTACCAGGCTTGATAATGCACGGAACATATTAATTGCATGCTATCTGCCATAACACACGTACACATAATATATGGTGGTCCTGTTAATGGACACTGGTCAGACCTGCAATGCATCACAGTGTTTACCCATGTGAAACAATTGAAGAATATATGAAACACCTACACTTAACCTTCCAAACTGTCATTGCCAGATGTGTGGACAACATTGAATACAATGATGGAGGTGTGTTCCACTGTAGGGACAGGTACTACATATCAGCATTACACATGTTGGGAATACGAACAGTACTGTAAGAGAGCATATGTGTGCACACACTCTAAATGTGTTTGAGCTGGAGTATGACCATCCCACAGGATACACCCTTGTGGATTATACCCTTGCTATGAATATCACACAATGTCATGTGCTATCTGACATGTCCGTGACATGTAATGGGCTGACTGCAACACTGCTCAACTATCCTGCAAACATGTCTCACATCCCATACATGCCACCCTTTGTCTGCATAACCCTGTCCTCAGCGGATCATAGGACATCTACAGGTGTATGTCATGTGGGATAACACTGACATGAAATAAGATGGCCATCACAACCATAGGACAGAACATGTGTACACATGGCTATGGAAGATGGCCAGAGACATGAAGCAACACACAAAGTAGAAGTGATGTACATGTGTGTACACCCTGTTGTACATTGGCTCGACACAATACAACTATGGTATTTGTGTAATGGTGATATTGCAGATGTGAAACACTAAACATCATACAGGCCTTTGCACAGCTTGTGTAGGCATAACATGAAACCACCACATAACATGTCTTGAACATCTTGAGTGTGTCTTGACATAAAATCATTCACCTATACAGTATCCAGATACATACATGTGTTGCACAATATACACATACAACCACATCAGGCCACAGATACAGTACATTCACCTTGCCGGTGTAAGACATCACTGTCATCCTGCTCCTCATGTGTTTGAGGTACACAGATGACATGTGGGTCATAGAGTACTGCTAAATTAGCCATGTGTAGGCATAGTTACTAGGCATCAGTAATACGGTTGCAGATGTGCAGGGGTGTCATCCATATATCCTTCTGTGACATGTGTCACACATTCCACATTAGAGTTTAGTGTGTATGCACCTCAGTGACGTGGGTCACATTCCACATTAGATATGTATTGTATGTGAACATAGTCATGGCTATGAACTGTGTCAGTAGCTCACACTGTATAGCAATTGTGAAGCCACATGATGCCCTGCAATGGCTATGCACATCAGCTCAATGTGCAGTATGTCCCTGCATATTTGTAGGGTGAACAGACAACATTGCATCAGCTGAAGGCCCATGTTAGTATAACATGTCCCTGCACTGGGACACCATTACTGTACTGTAAACTGGAAAGGACTCCATGTATGTATGTCATTCAACATGTCAGCAGAAGACATGTCATACTACATGTGATTGGCAAGGTCATACGCCACACAGCAGGCCAGTGTACTGTAAACCTGTGCTGGTCTGTGGCACCATTGCAAAGTAGGGATAGACATGTGTGTACAGTCACATGCACAATGTCTAGACTCAGCTCAGGGGTAGGTGGAATAATGTTGAACAGACATGCACTCCTTTGGGGGAGATATGCAAGCTAGGGCTCAGGCAAACATAGTATGCACTCGACATACCCTACTGCCCATGTTCTGTGGCCAACACAAAGCATCAGTGGCAGATGCACAAAGGTTAGCGATGGTCTGTTAACATGTGGTGTGTGTTGCACACACCATGGCAGTGCGGTGCAATTGTGCAAAATGCATGCATTGTGTTGCAGGTATGTTGCATAGGCTACTAACACAAATGGTTCAATACAGGTATGTATGCTAACCACCACTATAATTGTGTAAGGTGCATGCCGTCTGTTATAACACATGCATGCTGCTGTGTGCAACTCAGGGATTATGATAACTACCACTATAATTGTTTAAGCTGAAACTATAATTGTCTAAGCTGAATGCCATCTGCCATATCACCTGCATGTAGTGTGTGTGTCTGTGTTTCTGTGTGTGTGTGTGTGTGTGTGTGTGTGTGTGTGTGTGTGTGTGTGTGTGTGTGTGTGTGTGTGTGTGTGTGTGTGTGTGTGTGTGCGTGTGTGTGTGTATTTGTGTGTGTGCGCGTGTGTGTGTGTGTGTGTGTTTGTCTGTGTGTGTGTGTGTGTATATGTGTGTGTGTGTGTGTATAACATGTCCCTGCACTGGGACACCATTACTGTACTGTAAACTGGAAAGGACTCCATGTATGTATGTCATTCAACATGTCAGCAGAAGACATGTCATACTACATGTGATTGGCAAGGTCATACGCCACACAGCAGGCCAGTGTACTGTAAACCTGTGCTGGTCTGTGGCACCATTGCAAAGTAGGGATAGACATGTGTGTACAGTCACATGCACAATGTCTAGACTCAGCTCAGGGGTAGGTGGAATAATGTTGAACAGACATGCACTCCTTTGGGGGAGATATGCAAGCTAGGGCTCAGGCAAACATAGTATGCACTCGACATACCCTACTGCTCATGTTCTGTGGCCAACACAAAGCATCAGTGGCAGATGCACAAAGGTTAGCGATGGTCTGTTAACATGTGGTGTGTGTTGCACACACCATGGCAGTCTTGGTGCAATTGTGCAAAATGCATGCATTGTGTTGCAGGTATGTTGCATAGGCTACTAACACAAATGGTTCAATACAGGTATGTATGCTAACCACCACTATAATTGTGTAAGGTGCATGCCGTCTGTTATAACACATGCATGCTGCTGTGTGCAACTCAGGGATTATGATAACTACCACTATAATTGTTTAAGCTGAAACTATAATTGTCTAAGCTGAATGCCATCTGCCATATCACCTGCATGTAGTGTGTGTGTCTGTGTTTCTGTGTGTGTGTGTGTGTGTGTGTGTGTGTGTGTGTGTGTGTGTGTGTGTGTGTGTGTGTGTGTGTGTGTGTGTGTGTGTGTGTGCGTGTGTGTGTGTATTTGTGTGTGTGTGTGTGTGTTTGTCTGTGTGTGTGTGTGTGTGTGTGTGTGTGTGTGTGTGTGTGTGTGTGTGTGTGTGTGTGTGTGTGTGTGTGTGTGCATGTGTGCATGTGTGTATGTGTGTGTCTGTGTGTCTGTGTGTGTGTCTTTGTGTGTGTGTGTGTGTGTGTGTGTGTGTGTGTGTGTGTGTGTGTGTGTGTGTGTGTGTGTGTGTGTGTCTGGTATAACTTGTAATGTTCAGTTCTTGTCTCCCCCCTCACAGGAGTTGATGTAGGTGCATTGCCCTCCTGCAGTCCACCTGATGTCAGTTTCCCCACAGACTCTAGCAGTGATGATGATAGTATGATTAGGCACTGGCAGGGTTGTCAGGGGCTGAATCTGTGCCATCGGTTCCATTCCACCTGTCTAACCCTCATCCGGACACACACAGTTCCCCTGCCTACACATACCCCATCCCCACTGGCCATAGAGGAAGGATAGTTGGTGGGTGGTAGCATGGTACAGGGAAGTATGGAGACTATGGAAGGTGTGCCTGCACACTATGATCCCAGTCAACTGACTGGTGATGTCCCACACAGGCATGTGCCCCGCGCTGCTCGTAGGAGGACCACTGGCTAACGTGCCCTTGTGAGACAAAGCACATCAGCTGTAGTCACCAGAAGCATGTTTCAGGCTGTAATAGAGGCACAGGCATGTGCTGAATGGCACAACAAAGAAGGTCTGATCCTTCAGAGGGCTGCTCCCCATTCATTAACTGACAACATCCAGGCACTTGCAAATGCTCACCATCATCTTGCAGTTGTTTTGGACAGATGATTGGGTGACATGGTGGGATGACCGTGGCATGTCAATCCTTGAGCGTGAATGTCTGTACTGGAACATCTGGTGGGAGTGAGGCATCGGGCAAATGGAGGTAGGTCAGCTACATCACCTGTTGAAGGTCTACGTGAACATGCTACTGCACATGCCTGCTCCCATAGTGTCGGTAGCAGCAGCAGTGCAGCTGGTGCTGTGCAGTCCACACCAGGACACCACAGGCCACATGCACATGGTCCTGGATTGTCCCAACAGGGACACGATTCCAGTGGACATGTGTCATCAGACAGTACCCAATCTGAACCTCTGCCTGGTAGTGCCCATGCAACCCCTGGCAGGTGCAGGTCATGTGGCCATGGCCGGACACCGTTAACTGTGAAACCTGCCTTGTACAGTCTGCAGCTGTCAAGAATACCCCTCTGTATGCCAGCCACATGCCGGACCCGTGTGCATGCATACACACAAACCGGAAACAAATGTAGGGCACCTCAACACACACACGCATAACATCCACACACGCCCAATGATATCAGGGGCCCTAACACACACATGATGTCATCCAATGGTGCAGCCTCGGCCTCTGGCAAACATTATCACCCTGTGCATATGATCAAGCCAGTGCTGCATCCCTGTTATCCACACCATCAGTGCAGGGACATGCTCATATAGTCTGATGCACAGGGTGAACATACTAGGTAGACAATTGTACATTAATATTGTTGAGTAGTGTCGACAGGCAGCAGACATACCATGTATTACAGTTTTAGAATGCATTTTGTGCATTTGACAGTATGTATCATGAGGAACAACACTAACAGCATGTTGATCTTGACGTTCTGCCTTCCTCTTTCAGGTGTAGTTGCATGTGCCTGGGGATGATGGTGTTTGCGGTTAGTGTCCCATATGTACATGTCGACTACCCACAGGTCAGTATGACAATACCTGCATGAACTTTGTAGCTTCCACATTACAGTTATATTATCCCATGTTTCAATTATGTTTACTGTTCTAATGATCCAAGAGCATGATAGCTGTATAGTAAGCTACTGTGTTCAGAGCCATCACATCCATAGTGGGTGACATCACAGGTATAGTTACCTGGAGCAGGGAGGAGGTAATAGAGTGGTATGCCGGATGACAAGGGTAATGGCCAGTGAAAATAGTGGCTTCTCATTGGGAGGCAGTAATACCCACTGCCATGACAGCATGCAAACACAGACACACCCACACACTCAGGGATTCACAGACACAGTAACACACACTCTGACCCACACACACAGTTGCCATTGTTCAGATGAGAACCCCTGCCTATGTACATATCATCATTATAGTACTATGCAGTTACAAGACATGCCACAGAGATTACACATGTACAGGTAGTTGGAATGGCCTAGGATCGAGGACATTGACAGGGATACTACAGTGCATTGAGTGTATGTGGGGAGGGGGGTCCATCAGTAGGCTATGTAACAACAGGTCACACCCTAGGGTTTACATGTTAACAGGCGGTTAGAATGCCTGTCTACAATTGATGACATCAACAGTGATGCTAGATTGCATTGAGTGGATGGGGGTAGGGGGCATTAACATTTCACTATGGTAAAATACAGCCTCACTCCTGGGACCGGACAGCCATACACACAGATAGCCATACACACAAACACACACACACACACACACACACACACACACACACACACACACACACACACACACACACACACACACACACACACACACTGTGGCATTCACAAAAATATACACCTATATCACACACATACAGACACTTTACATGTGTGAGGTTCAACCACCTGCCCATGCCTTTCTTTCTACACTTCACTCTGTACTGGTGTCAACAACAGTGTTCAGGAAAGTGATAACATGTGGGATGTATTCCCAACCATACATGACATATATGGACACACACACACCCATACATGCCAGTACTGTGAATCAAACACCTGCCTATCTCATGATAGGTATAACAGAAGTACAGCACTATCGCATTCAGTACAAAGCTTACTGACTCTTTCCTTTGCCAACTGTGCTGATATATGCACAATATATGCATGTGGGAGGTATTACTGTTACAGGTGTCATGAGGTTTGCCTTCAGTGTCATCCTTACAGCATTCTACATTGTCCGTCTTCCACTTCAGTTAACAAAATCTGACCTTAGCAGTTACACAGGTTATTGTAGGACTGGTTGTAACACACCAGTAAGCTGTCCTCAGTAATCATTCATCTGCAAAGAAGCCCCACCACTTAGTAGTCATGTCCAAACATCTGTCCATACCTCATGTACGGCTTACTGTACCTAGAGCATATCACCATATACAGTTGGCAATGTTGAGGCTGTATTGCAACAGCATGATGTACTAAGACAACAGTCACCTTCAGACATCACACACATGGAATCGATACAAACATCAATACATGTACACATATGCAGTCTACATCAGTAAGTGCACTAGAAGGACAAGAGGATACATTCCACATCTTCCTCATGCCATGTGTGAAACATAGATGAGCATTACACCATAATGGATGTTGTATTCATGTACTGGAAGGACACCACCACCTTCACCGAGTAGCCAAGTGTACATATATGACAACAGCACATATCAGCGAGACACACACAGCATTATTCCATGTCATGCTCCTACAAACTGTTACTTGACAGTGCCATGGTGAAGCCAGGACACTGTAATGGTCAAAAGTGAGCACATCATATTTGCCACACACACCTCATGTTTACTGGAAGAGTGCCAGCAATGTGCTCTGCTAGAGGTAGGCAGTACACTCATTCAAGCATGTGCGAGGTCTGTGGCTTGTAAACATCTCACCCCAGCATGTACTGACTATTGTGGTACTAAGGCTAATGTCCAGACAGTACACAGCATTCATGGCTTGCAATTGTTGACATGGGGTATATGTAGGAGCTGTGGCCACACATGGCTGTATATGTCATGAGCATATCATCTGTGACTACTCAGGAGCATACAGAGCAGAGCTGGATTTCCCTGAGTCTGTCAATACAGGCCTTGTGTAGGTCCTATGATCCTGTTATTTGGACATGTTTGTAGGCATTGCATTAGGTGGGCATGTCTAAAGACATACATGCCACATGGGGTGTTGTATGATATGATAGGTGTCATGGGATGACCAGTAGATAGGGAATATTACCTCTGTTAACATAGATATCAAACCTCATGTACTGTTAGCATGCTATCTGCCATGTGCATGTGTGTAATGACTGTAGCTACCTGTATGTAGAAAGGATAACGAAAGCTATGGTAATGCCATTTATGTTGTATGAGTGTGGGATGTACATATCCAGGGCAGGTACAGTTAGGTCATATCCAACCATGAGGGTGTTGTTTACTGGTGTACAGCAATAGTCAACTGTGTTAATGCTGACAACATCTGATGGACCCTGGTATGTGTACAACTGAGCTGGTTACAAACAGTGGTATTATTGCTTTGCATAACACATTATGCAGCTGTGTCTGTACATGGGTACTTTACACGGTTGATGTAGGCCTAGGTACAGTCCACCAATTGAGGGTTATCTGGTGGTCTACCATACTATGACATACCTCATATGGATGTGTGTTGGTAGTCTGGGGACATGGTGGTGGAGGTATATGAGGATACAACCTAGAATGCAGCATTTGCCACTGTCACCATACCTAACACGTCTGTGATGCGTTATGTCAGAGTGGTGGTCTTTACATGTGAGTAGCCTTTATGAATATGTGTACACCATCACCTGGAAAGGTCCATACCACTGTTATGGCCCACATGTGTGGATCTGAGTTATATGGTGGTAGTGCAATTGTGCACTATAGAGCCTTAAGCCAGGTGTTCCTCACTGCCCAGATGTCATTATTCCCCATTGTAGGTTCTACTTTGAGCAAATGGATTACTAAAGCCACACATCTAGCACTGGTTAGCATAAGCATCCAATGCAATTGTCTTGTAGGTGTCAGGGTGTTACTTCTGGGTTTAGGACCTTTGCCTTGGAATGCGGCTATATGGGTAACTGTGACCTAGGTATTATCTACACACACGTGAAACAAGGATGCATGTGCTCTGTGTTGAATGCTTGTCATTCAGTCATGACAGCTTGGAATGACAGACACTGGACAACCTCATAATAACAGCAGGACATTAGCTCATTGTTTTGATCTAGCAGTTGCCACTTATACCATGACATCACTGCGAGTGGCAGTAATGTGCTTGATAGCAAATGCCTCATGTAAGGTGATGGACAGCAGCAGAAATTGTGTATATAACCAATGTGAGATATACTTTGGGTAGCAGTCCTGCTAATAATGACAACTACTAACACAGCCGAGAGAGGTCATCTTGACACCTGCACCTCAGTACCATTACACAATGTGGCTCACACATTATGCTTGCACATGCCACTGTTCCACGTATAATGCCACTGTTCACAACCTGCTATCAATGTATGTCTTTTAGGGCAGCAAGGTGTGTGACACATGCTGTTGGTAGCATAAACCTGTGTGACCCGGGTAACCTATTGTCTGTCACGTCCACACATGCATGAATGTATATATTTAACATATATATATGTCAGTACTTCATGTACATGTATGCATGTGTATCACACAGCACAGACACAGATATATAATTTATGGGCCACATACAGGTATCAGGTAGTAAACCAGTATGATGTGCATATATACTGACAGGTAAGATGTACATAGCTGTAAACCTGTATGTTTACAATAGGAGTCCATTACAATGTGTTCTGTAAATGTAAGTGTATGAGCATGCAGACTGTGGCTTTCTTTGGTTAGAATTGGAGTGCATCCCAAACAGCCCTGTGCTACAAAGTGTATGAGCATACCCACTGCCACCTTGTGTAATTTGAGTCAGTGCATTCAACAAGCCCTTTGTTACTAAGTGTATGAGCATGCCCAGTATAACCTTGTGTAGTTGTAGTTATAGTGCATCCCAAACGACCCTGTACTACTAAGTGTATGAGCATGCCCACTGTAACCCTGTACAGTGATAGTAGTCGTCCATTCCACAGTTAGCCATATTCCCAGTTCAGGTTCCTGTTGTGCTACAACTATACCTCTCAGGCCTACCTGCAGATGATGTGTCTTGCTTGTGCATACAGGATGTAATGGACACCTACTTTAAACACACAGGTTTACAGCTATGTACTTCATGACTGTCAGTCTTCCTGTTGTTGTCCTCAATCTTAGAAGGGCAGTCTGACTGCCTTGGAATGTGTAATCGCTGTGGCACATCTTGTAACTGCATAGTACTATAATAGTGATCTGCAGATAGGCAGGAGTTCTAATCCCACCACTGGCAACTGTGTGTGTGTGTTTGTGTGTGTGTCAGCAAATGGCTGAGTGTGGTTGTGTGTGTGTATTTGTGTCTGCATCCTGTCATGACAGTGGGTTTTGATGCATTCCAAAGAGATACCTCCTTTTGCACTGGCCTTTATCCTTGTCAACTGCTAAATCCCACCCCCCCCACTACAAGTAATCGGTCCTGTGATGTCACCCAGCTCAGAAGTGGAGACTGAGTAAGTGTAATTGTATGTGTTCTTTGGCACATACCCCAACTACATACCACTGTACTAGTTACCTGTACATAGGCAAGATGTGTATGCACAATACTGGCAAGTGTGTGCGTGTTTGTGTGTGTGACTACCCTGTAGCCAGGCATACACGTGTATAATGCCTTTTAGCACACCATGTTAGCCATCTGTGGTGACCGGTGTCTACAAAGTTTTACATAGTTAGGAATGGTAAAGAATACACAGTCAAGCATGACTACAGTTGGGTATGTTATTTTCCTGTGCCACTGTCGAGCAGTGACACAGAAGTGGCCGCTGGGGTTTAAGTCTATACCCATCATTCCCCCACCCTAACTCCACAATCCCCAGGGTAGATTACATTAGCCATCATTCCCCTGCCCAAACTCCACATACACAACAACCATCCTTTCTCTGGTGAACTGCTTAAGATTTAAATGTTATAACACAACATATGCCTCTGTTTTGTGTACACGTCAGTTCCTTTGGAACCCTCTTGTGTCACAAAGGGTGTTCAGATGTGTGTGTGTGTGTTTGTATATATATATATATATATATATATATATATATATATATATATATATATATATGGCTATAGCTGTGTCTGTGTGTATGCATATATATATGTGTGTGTGTGTACACATCCTGTAGGTGCATATATATATATATATATATATATATATATATATATATATATATATATATGTGTGTGTGTGTGTGTGTGTGTGTGTGCGTGTAGTTATGACAGTTGTACAGATGTAGACTTGTCTTTGTTGTTTCACAGAGTACAGTACATCCAAGGGTACTGTACATATGTGCACAAAATGACTGTCCCATTTGTTTTCAGTACTGTGGAATACCTGTATTAAGATGTGCATTATAGACTCCATGAAACATGTATACAACCCAGATGGCTTAGTGGTACATCCAGTAACCTTAGTGTGCATGGTCCAGGATTCAAGACCTGCAAGCCCTGTTGATACTGTCAATTAAGACTGCATAAGGCAGTTGCAAGCAGCTGTAAATGTGTTTTCATGACAGTAAGCAGCAGGCACATGCAGGTAACAGACATGTACAACTGGCAGGACACTTGAAATACCCTTCTCTGGCAATTCTGCTGATGTCACCCACCTACGAATACACCTATGTGAGTGCTGTAATCCAGTAATCTCCATGGTGCATGCTGTAACTGTGTAATGCTGTAGTGTGTTAAACTAATTTGGCAGGTGTTCTAATCCCAGACAGGTCAACTGTGTGCATCTGTCTGCCTGCCTGTGAAAAAAACAATGCTTTTAGAGTATGCACACTCTTTAGAATTCACATACCCACCTTTGGCAATCCTGCGGATGTCACCCACCTAGAAATACACCTCTGGGACTGCTGTAATCCAGTATTCTCTGTAGCATGTGCTGTAACTGCGTATTGCTGTAGTGTGATAAACTAGTTAGGTAGGAGTTCTATTCCAATAGAGACCAACTGTGTGTGATTGCCTGACTGAGAAAATAACAATGCCTTTTAGAGTATGCACACTCTTTACAATTCACATAACCACCGTTGGCAATCCTACTGATGTCACCCACCTAGAAATACACCTCTGGAACTTCTGTAGCCCAGTAATCTCTGTAGCACATGCTATAACTGCATAATGCTGTAGTATGATAAACTAGTTAGGTAGGGGTTTTATTCCATGAGAAGCCAACTGTGTGTGAGTGTGTCTCTGCCTGCCTGAAAAAGGAACAATGCTTTTTAGAGTATGCACACTCTTTACAATTCACATAACCACCTGTGGCAATCCTGCTGTTGTCACCCACCTAGTGATATGCCTCTGGAAGTGCTGTAACCCAGTAATCGCTGTAGCAAGTGCTGTAACTGTGTAGTGTGATACATTAGTTAAGTAGAGGTTCTATTCCAAGACATGGCAGGTGTGTGTGTGTTTGACAGTCACAGCCTTTGTGGAGGTGAATGAGTGTCTAACCACTGGACATGTTGGGGAGTGGATTTTGTAGTTTTCCTATATGGTGTCCATATTATATGTCACAATGTCCACCTCAAGAGGAGTACAGATGTCAGTCAGCCAAGGGACTGCATTGGCAAGCCATACCCCTACGTCTGGCAAAGGCCTGGTGAACAAAGTATGCAACCCTATTATTACCCAGAATACGTTCTGAACCCATGTGTTATAAACAAACACACTTGCCTAGAATATCCTGCTATGTTGCTAGTACCCTGCATATTGATGTCAGATAGTAGGCATGGTGTCATTGCAGTGGGCTGCAGAGGGCATGACACCCTCTACAGCAGTACAATAGACACATATTTGCAGACAATGTGCTTTCAAAATGTTCCCCACTGGATGTCTAAAACATATGCGGTGCCATTAAATGTAATCCACAGAGGCCATACAATGCCTTACACATGTGCCCTAGATGGACCGATGCCACTGACAGGGAATACCTGTATCATGCTATCAATGCAGGGGCAGGGTCAACCTGCTGTCTATAAGCAGGTCCTGCCACACCAGGCCAGTATTGGCATATCTGAAGATAACAGTCTGTGTACACAACATGTGCCAGCCAAGCCAGGTACACTTGTACATGTCACTGTACATTATTGTGGGACGTGCACATCTCAGGCAATGTCCATGTCAAGGACTATCAAACACAGACATGGCATGCATTGCAAAGCTATGGCCATACACAATGGTAACCAGGATGTCTGAACAGTTCATACAATACCCATCTGTGTGGGACATTGCAGACACTACACCCCTGTACCACACTGCACACCATTGTTGGGTGGCATGATGCCAAGGATTACCCCTCACCCAGCATTGTACAGCCATCTTGCACAGCCAACCACTACATATCCATGAAGCAATGCATACATGCATGTCAGTACTGGCACCTTGTGTCTGCATGTGGTATATGATCCTCCCAACAACAGTCACACCCAGTATAACTCCCAATGGCATACCAACTGATGTCAGATGCATTTACATGCCCTAGCCCATAGATCCTCTGGATATCCCCTGTGGTGCATGTAGTACCCGTGCATTACTGCAGTGTGGCAAATTAAATAGTTAGGAAGTGTATTTCTGGGCCTGGCAAAGTGTGACAATGTGAGTCCATTAGAGAGTGTGGTTGTGTTGACAATGACATTCGTTCATGTGGACAGCCATGTGTGCTAGAGCTAATGTATGTTTACTCTGTTGCAGATGTCACTCACCAGCACACACATATGTTCTTACAGCACACCAACATGTCAGCTTTATGGCACATGGAGTAACTGCATGCACTTGTAATAGTAATGGCTAGTCAGTCAGGGGTTTGAACCCCTGTACTGGTAGGTGTGTGACAGACGATGCTTAGGTTTTTAGTCTCCAAGCCCTTCTCTGATGTACTTTGCCTCTCTCTGTCTCTCTCACACACTCTCTTGTGGATGTGGAGTTGTACACCTCAGCAGCAGCTTGCGTTTTGTAAGTGATGGTCATGATCAGATGATGGCCTCTGCACCTATTGCAGTCCTCCTCTAATTGATTGCATGTGGAACAGCTGTGATGATGTTCCCATAGCCAATCGCATGGAAGCACAGTACAATATCTAGGAACATCATGTTGCTGTTTGCCCATGACAGTCACTGTGAGTGGTACCTGGATCTCTTGTTTGGTAAACGGCATCACAGGTGATATCTGGATGTTCCTCAAACAACATACACAGTGGGAAATAGCCTAAAGATAGGAGGGTGACGTGCCAGACATGACTACAGCATTTAAGTGTGTCTATGCTTCATTGAGACTACTGCCAGTTTAACAAGTTGTGTGTGGTAATGGCTATTCTGCATGTTTTACAACTGACAAAACAGTGCTCTGTTTGTGAGGGACCCCCATCTGTAGGGCCATCTGTGGACTGGTCAGTGTGTGGAACTATTTGTTTCCTGTGTTACTCATTGAACACCATCTGTGAACTGCACAAGCATAGTGTGAGGATTGCAGTCAGAACATGGTGATAGTGATGAGTTACTGCCATCGTATCCCTGATTGGACATATGTCACATAAAACAGTGGTATGACAGACACTGTCTGGGGATCTCAGTGACATGCCAATAATGGGCCACTGTTCATAGCTGCAGTCACAAGTCTTCTACACTTTGTACAGATGTCATGCAGTATATATGCATGTGTTGTGCTCCCTCTGCAAATGTATACCATCTGTTGTGTTGGGTTGATGGTGATATCTATGCATGCTGTTATAAGTAATCCTGAATGCTGTTGACAATTACTGAGCCATATCTGTGCTTAAACTGCAACACCATAGGCTGTATGGATTTGGAGGTCCCAGCAGAACCTCCTGTCCCACTTCAGCTGGCCATGTCACAGAGCACCAGCACATCTAGGGCCCAGCTTTGGACCTCCACCTCTGTTGGCTCTGCACCACCTTCTGGTGGAACCGCCACTGAGGATGGGGCTTGTCCCCCCTGGGTGCAGGTCCAGACAGGAACGTGTCTGCTGTCGTACAGTCCTGGACGTGGTGCATAGGGGGCTCAATAAGGGTTTTTGAGGCCAGGTACACCAGCTCGAGGGCAGAGTGTTACATTTACAGGGTGAGCCTGCCCCTCCTAGAAAGCCCCCAGCACTGCCACCTTTGTGGCTGTTTTGGTGCAGTGGTGGCTGCCCATGAGTGGGGATCTCAGTCTCACTGTTTCCATCTGGGGGCTCATGGGCTTGTGACTGCCGAGCACCCCTCCCTGTCCAAGGTGTATCCCCCCACATGTGTCATATACTGATCCTGTATGCTGTCTTGTCTGTCATCCTACCCAACCTATCCTCAACGAGCATACCTACTCTCCTTCCCCTAGATCCCACTTTCACCCTACGGAAACAAAAGGCCAATTGGTTACAAGAACAACAATTGCCCCATACATAGCTGTCCATTTCACACACATGTCCACTGGACACATGTAACCCTTTTAATATGCATTACAACATACTCCAGTTGTCCTCACCCCTGTCTCTTAGGCACACGATCTTGTTATGCACATGACTCCTAAAGGTTCCAGGTACATGTGATGCAGACAACCCCATTGTACACATAACACTACCGGTCCCTCTATGGTTACCCCATTTACCTTTTTCATGATGATGATGTCGCACACAGCATCTTGCAAGAGTACTGTTCTCACATAATGATTGGACAGGAACTGTTGTGTTAATGTAAATAAAATGCACAAAGTGATGTATTTGGCCAATGTACAGATGTTTGCATGTATTCATGACACGTCTGTCTGAGGGAGTCTTGATATTACATAGGACAACACCACTACATAATACAGACATTGCTGGTGTTTCCCTTTTCATTCCTTTGTAATGCTTTGTTGTCACATGGGATGTTGGTGAAGTGAACAGAGGGGATGAAGAAGTGATAGGTAGGTATGGTGTTAAGGAGAGGAATGCAGAATGATTGTGGATTTTGCGAAAAGGATGGACATGGCTGTGGTGAATGCATATTTTAAGAAGAGGGAGGAGCATAGGGTGACGTACAAGAGTGGAGGAAGATGCACACAGGTGGATTATATCCTATGTAGGTGGGCCAGTCTGAAGGAGATTGAAGACTGTAAAGTGGTGGCAGGGGAAAGTGTAGTTAAGCAGCATAGAATGGTGGTCTGTAGGATGACGTTGGTGATCAAGAAGAGGAGGAGGAGTGTGAAAGCAGTGCCAAGGATTAAATGGTGGAAGTTAAAAAAGGGTGATTGTGAAGTGAAGTTTAGGGAAGAGTTAAGACAGGCACTGGGAGGCAGTGGAGAGTTACCGAATAGCTGGGTAACTACAGCAGAACTAGTAAGGGAGACTGCTAGAAAGGTGCTTGGTGTGACATCTGCACAGAGGAAGGAGGACAAGGAGATCTTGTGGTGGAATGAGGAAGTACAGGAGAGTATGCAGAGGAAGAGGCTGGCGAAGAAGTGGGATCGTCAAAGAGATGAAGAAAGTAGACATGAGTATAAGGAGATGAGGCGCATGGCAAAGAGAGAGGTGGCGAAGGCTAAGGATAAGGCGTATGGAGAGTTGTATGAGAGATTGGACACTAAAGAGGGAGAAAAGGACCTGTACCGATTGGCTAGACAGAGGGACAGAGCTGGGAAAGATGTACAGCAAATAAGGGTGATAAAGGATAGTGAGGGAAAGGTTCTCACAAGAGACTGTGTTGAGTAGATGGAAAGAGTATTTTGAGAGGCTGATGAATGAAGAGAATGGGAGAGAGAGAAGGTTGGATGATGTGGGGATAGTGAATCAGGAAGTGAAACAGATTAGCAAGGAGGAAGTAAGGACAGCTATGAAGAGGATGAAGAATGGAAAGGCTGTTGGCCCAGATGACATCCCAATGGAAGCATGGAGGTGCTTAGGAGAAATGGCAGTGGAATTTTTAACTAGATTGTTTAATGAAATTTTGGAAAGTCAGAGGATGCCTGAGGAGTGGAGAAAAAGTGTTTTGGTACCTATCTTTAAGAATAAGGGTGATCTGCAGAGCTGCAGTAACTACAGAGGGATAAAATTGATCAGTCACAGCTTGAAGTTATAGGAAAGAGTAGTAGAAGCTAGGTTAAGAAGGGAGGTGATGATTAGTGATCAGCAGTATGGTTTAATGCCAGGCAAGAGCACTGCAGATGCAATGTTTGCTCTGAGAGTGTTATTGGAGAAATACAGAGAAGGTCAGAAGGAGTTGCATTGTGTCTTTGTAGACTTGGAGAAAGCATATGTCAGGGTGCCTAGAGAAGAGTTGTGGTATTGTATGAGGAAGTCGGGAGTGGCAGAGAAGTATGCAAGAGTGGTACAGGATATGTACGAGGGTAGTGTGACAGTGGTGAGGACTGCAGTGGGAATGACAGATCTGTTTAAGATGGAGGTGGGATTACAGCAAGGATCAGCTCTAAGTCCTTTCTTATTTGCAGTGGTGATGGACAGGTTAACAGATGAGATCAGACAGGAGGCCCCGTGGATTATGATGTTTGCAGATGACATTGTGATCTGTAGTGAGAGTAGGAATCAGGTTGAGGAGACTCTGGAGAGGTGGAGATATGCTCTAGAGAGCAGAGGAATGAAGGTCAGCAGGGCTAAGACAGAATATATGTGTGTAAATGAGAGGGAGTGTAGAGGAATGGTGAGGATGCAGGGAGTAGAGCTGGTAAAGGTGGACGAGTTTAAGTACTTGGGATCAACAGTTCAGAGTAATGGTGAATGTGGAAGAGAGGTGAAGAAGAGAGTACAGGCAGGGTGGAATGGGTAGAGAAAAGTGTCAGGAGTGATTTGTGACAGACGGGTACCAGTAGGAGTGAAAGGGAAAGTCTACAAGAGGGTAGTGAGACCACCTATGTTATATGGGTTGGAGACAGTGGCATTGACAAAAAAGGCAGGAGTCAGAGATGGATGTGGCAGAGTTAAAGATGTTAAGATTTGCACTCGGTGTGACTAGGATGGATAGGATTAGGAATCAGTATATTAGAGGGTCAGCTCATGTTGGACAGTTTGGAGACAAAGCAAGAGAGATGAGATTGCGTTGGTTTGGACATGTGCTGAGGAGGGATGATGGGTATATTGGGAAAAAGATGCTAAGGTTGGAGCTGCCAGGTAAGAGGAAAAGAGGAAGGCCTAAAATAAGGTTTATGGATGTTGTGAGAGAGGACATGCAGGCGGTTGGTGTGACAGAGCAAGATGCAGAGGATAGGATGAAATGGAAAGAGATGATCCACTGTGGTGACCCCTAACAGGAAAAGCTGAAAGATGATGATGATGATATGTATGTATCTATATCTGGACATAAACACACATACATACATCTACATGATGGAATACATTTCCTATACTGTTGAATGACTGCGCTGGGATGATATGTTTGTGATAAGATCTGATGTCTGTATATCTGCCATGGCTTAGTGGTAAATCAAAATAGCTGTGTGTGTAGGGTCCCGGTTTCGAACCTTGCAGAGGCCGTTTATTTTGTTGCTGGGCAGAACAAGGCCATTGGATACGGAGTGATTAAGGCACATTAAAGCAGTTATGAGCAGGTGTGCGTGGGTTTGCAAGGAGCTAAGCAATGCTAGACTCCAGTTACAGTTTCTTACACTCAGTTAGCCTCTACATTGCTTCACCAGTGTAATACTCGCATACTGGCGGCCAAACAGGCTTACACCTGCTTGCTCCCGCACTAACAAATGCACTGCATTTGGTGTTTGCATCTGACACTCACACCCCTGGGTGGGATTGAGGACTATGATATTACCTTGTGATGCCTATTACATCGGATTACATGCCTACAGTATCGGGAATGGCTGCCCATTAGGCGAAAGCATGCTATTCGACTGTCCAGAATCCGCGGCCTGTCCAGAGTTTGATTCATATTATTGGTGTGTTCCTCTTACAATCTGCACCTGTCTGGCTAATACATGGGAACTGAAACTCTTCAATACAAACAAGTAATTGGGTTTTGGAACCCACATCCTTCAGCCAAGTCATGCTACTGCATACCTAATATTCTGCCATCTTTCTATGGTTGTTAGTGGAATATGTGCTTTCTGTCCCTATCAGACCACTCATACAATTGGGGAAAAATACCAACTGAATCAGGGACACATCATAACAACATCAGGGACACATTTACATTATTAGTGCTATTAACCTGACACATTGACAGACTCAGAGCATATGAATTCATACACATTTTCTGAAGTAAATGATGTTTATAACTCTTAATTGTTGTCATTATTCATTACATGTATTTCACCACCTTTCCTCCAAAAGTCACTAGTTTTCGGAGGAATTAAGTGGGACAGAGTCAGAATTTTAGTCGAAATCAGGGATGTCCCTGGATATCGGGGACAGTTCAGAGGTATGGTCCCTATTTGTTCCCCCAATGGTTTTATGTCCTGTCCGGTGGATTTGCTCTTAGGGGCTGGAGGTATGGGCGTCAGCTATGCCCATTTCGGAATATTACTTACATCCCTGGGCAGTCCTAATACGACTGCACCAGCCAACACCTGCACGCCTAGGTCCATAATTGCATACCCATAGTTCCCCCACCTGCCCATCTTCTACAGCACTTATCCTTACTGTGGGTGCAGGTGGAGTATAAACACACCACTACACACTGCACACTCTCCGCATGCCGGGACACATGCCATACGTTGTGTCGACCCATGGGTTATCAGGCTTGCATAACCTAC